>NC_073640.1:44527500-44827500 GCF_029407905.1 Bubalus kerabau | reverse complement strand
GCTGAAGCCTGGCTTGGAGAATTTTGAGCATTACTTTACTAACGTGTGAGATGAGTGCAATTGTGCAGTAGTTTGAGAATTCTTTGGCATTGCCTTTCTTTGGGATTGGAATGAAAACTGATCTTTTCCAGTCCTGTGGCCACTGCTGAGTTTTCCAAGCAGGTCAGGAAGCAACAATTAGAACTGGACATGGAACAACAGACTGGCTCCAAATAGGAAAAGGAGTACATCAAGGCTGTATATTGTCACCCTGCTTATTTAACTTCTATGCAGAGTACATCATGAGAAATGCTGGGCTGGAAGAAGCACAAGCTGGAATCAAGATTGCTGGGAGAAATATCAATAACGTCAGATAGGCAGATGACACCACCCTTATGGCAGAAAGTGAAGGGGGACTCAAAAGCCTCTTGATGAAAGTGAAAGAGGAGAGTGAAAAAGTTGGCTTAAAGCTCAACATTGAGAAAACGAAGATCATGGCATCTGGTCCCATCACTTCATGGCAAATAGATGGGGAAACAGTGGAAACAGTGTCAGACTTTATTTTTTGGGCTCCAAAATCACTGCAGATGGTGATTGCAGCCATGAAATTAAAAGATGCTTACTCCTTGGAAGTAAAGTTATGACCAACCTAGATAGCATATTCAAAAGCAGAGACATTACTCTGCCAACAAAGGTCCGTCTAGTCAAGGCTATGGTTTTTCCTGTGGTCATGTATGGATGTGAGAGTTGGACTGTGAAGAAAGCTGAGCACCGAAGAATTGATGCTTTTGAACTGTGGTGCTGGAGAAGACTCTTGAGAGTCTCTTGGACTACAAGGAGATCCAACCAGTCCATCCTAAAGGAGATCAGTCCTGGGTGTTCTTTGGAAGGAATGATGCTAAAGCTGAAACTCCAGTACTTTGGCCACCTCATGTGAAGAGTTGACTCATTGGAAAAGACCCTGATGCTCGGAAGGATTGGGGGCAGGAGTAAAAGGGAACGACAGAGTATGAGATGGCTGGATGGCATCACCGACTCGATGGACATGAGTTTGAGTGAACTCCAGGAGTTGGTGATGGACAGGGAGGCCTGGCGTGCTGTGATTCATGGGGTTGCAAAGAGTTGGACATGACTGAGTGACTGAACTGAACAGAACTGAACTGACAAGGTCTGCTTCAGAACCCCTTGTCTAGGTTATGGCAACTGCCAAGTGGAGGTCTCTCCTCAATTCCCAATTCTGGATACTTACCCCTGGATGTCCCATCCACACAACCCAAACTACTTTTGTTCTTCCCACTCCATTTTGTTCCTCATCACTTCAGTAAGGAGCCACCCATCACTCCATTATTATAGCTCAGACCTCACCTTCTCAACCAGACCAGCCATCGAGTGCTGCCCATTTCATCACCTTCTTAATATCTGTTTGATCCTTTAATTTCTCACCCTCTTCACCACCACTCTTGACTTGGAGCCCTCATCACTTCTGTATGTTTCTCACTTGGCCTCCTTGCCACCACTCCGATGCACATTGATCCTTTTCCTTGCCTCCAAGATTTCCTTTATGCTCACATCTGATCATGTGGCTCTCCTGCTGGAATCTCATCCTGGCTCCCCTTGTGCAAGGATGAAGGCATTAACCTTGAGCTGCTGGCAGCATCTAATGGTACCCACACTGAACCCGACCATTCCTGAAGAAGTCAGGCTCCCTGACACCTCAGGCCTTCTTCCTCTGCCAGGCTCATCCCCCCCACCCCCTCCCCAATCTCACGCTCACTTTCTTTCCTAGCATCTCATGTCCTGCTGTAGGGTGCCCTTCCCGTCACCCCTGCCCCCATTTTGGCAGGACTCAGACTCCTCTTGGGGTGTTCCAGAGAAATCTGTGGGGTATCCTCTCTTGCTAAGTCACTTTAGTCGTGTCCAACTCTGTGTGACCCCAGAGATGGCAGCCCACCAGGCTCCCGTCCCTGGGATTCTCCAGACAAGAACACTGGAGTGGGTTGCCATTTCCTTCTCCAGTGCATGAAAGGGAAAAGTGAAAGTGAAGTCTCTCAGTCGTGTCCGACTCTTAGCAACCCCATGGACTGCAGCCCACCAGGCTCCTCCGTCCATGGGATTTTCCAGGCAAGAGTACTGGAGTGGGGTGCCATTGCCTTCTCCAGGGGTATCCTCTCTTAGCATATATCATAATGGGATGTCATTTCCTGGCTACCTGTCTGCCTTCTACACTGGATGTAATCTCCCCTAAGGAACAGACCAAATCACACTGACTTTTCAATTGGCAGCACCAAGAACAGTGCAGGCATGTAGAAGGAACTCAGTAATTCACTCAAATGAATGAATAAATGAGTGAATAAAATGTGGTTCAGTAAATATTCAACCAAAGTTAGTTTCTCAAATGAGTGAATAAAATGTGGTTCAGTAAATATACAACCAAAGTTAGTTCCCTCCTCCTTAAAGTCTCTGCTCTTGCCACATTAGGCAAATACCTAGTCTATCTTTGGGAAGTCTGGTTAATACTAGGCCATGCTATACTGTGGGATGGTCTCTGGTCACAATACTCCATTTTGCCCTTCAATTTCTATTTCAACAGGCCTTTACGGTACACATTTGCATCTTAAATCTTGTTTCAATTTATTTCAAAGTTCATATTTCTCATACTTATTTCTGAGAAATAACTATTGTTTATCATGATTAAAATTAAATTTTGGCATTTCCCTTTGACTACGTCTATTTATCAAGATGGTCTCCTCCCAGGTTCATGGAAATAGGAACAAGTTGGGCATCTTTGCTCTGTGCCTTCAGGGGCGCCACTGCTGCTGCTGCTGCTGCTAAGTCACTTCAGTCGTGTCCAAATCTGTGCGACCCCATAGACGGCAGCTCACCAGACTCTGCCGTCCCTGGGATTCTCCAGGCAAGAACACTGGAGTGGGTTGCCATTTCCTTCTCCAATGCATGAAAGTGGAAAGTGAAAGTGAAGTTGCTCAGTCTCGACCCCATGGACTACAGCCCACCAGGCTCCTCCATCCGTGGGATTTTCCAGGCAAGAGTACTGGAGTGGGTTGCCATTGCCTTCTCCCTAGACATCACTAATAACACCATTTCCTTCTCTGTTAAGGAAGTCATGAAGTCTAGCTTGATGTCTTTAAGAGCAGACAAAGGAAGATGTATCCACACATTACATTGTAATATACATGACCAGTGACTGCCAATTGAAAAGTCTGCAATGCTTCCACCTAGGCCAACATTGGCATATCTTCTCATTCTAAAAAGAAATGCCTCTACAAAGATGTATCTAAATTGATGCAATGAACCCCAAGCTGCTTATTTCCACATTTCCAGTGACTTGTTAGAGTCTGCATCTGAATTAAGCAAAATTAATCAAAATAATCTATAAAAGACTCCCTTTTGTGTCTAGGTTAAAAAGTACTGAAGAGTTCTGGTTTCAGCTTCAATATGAAAAGCTCTTGGAAGCTATTGTTCCTGTCCTAACAGTAGCAAAAGTTGGAGTAAAAACTAAAAATAAACAACTTTTCTTGGATCAGAGAAATGAAGCCGTAAGACAGAGCCACTCTGAAGTCTTGAGAGACCGGTGCATCCAGAGAGATACAGCAACAGAAACCTGCTTAACTGCAGCTGAAGCCACTGCAGCTATAAACTGGTAAAAACCCTAAGCGACAACTTTGCTGGAGACTGAGGGTGGACTGATACGAGAGTGAGAAATATCTGAGGCTGAAGTCTTAGGGACGCCACCACAGCTTTATAAGCTTTATCTCCAGGGACCCCGCCAGGTTCTCATGGTGAGTGGAAATAGAGAAAGATCCCCTCATGGCTCTGGCAGTAGGAAGGGGGATCCTAATCCATGTGTAATACTCCCAAAGTCTTCTCCATATCAAAGGACTACTTTCCAGGAGAAAGTACTTGGCCAGAGCACAATTCTGAAACTTTTACTGCAGCTGGAGGAAGGGCATTTCTCTCCACTCAAGGCCCCACCAGCCTTGGATAGGCTTCAAGGAAATTTCTTGGGAATGCTACAAGCAGAGAAGCAATTAGGCAGCAGAGGAGAAAAACTATGCCACCCAAGAAATACTTGTGAAGGTCACAACACTGAGAAACACTGCAGTCCTGAGATTTTATCAGAAGATTATAGAATGATCCTCTTCCCCATACCTTACCCCACCACCACCACCATGTACTAACACAGTTAATAGAGTAACGGTGGATTACAGCTTTCTAAGTCGCAAGAGCAGACTCTATCTGAGGAGGATTACATAGGGAAGCCCAAAGTTGAGAAGGGAGACACAAACAAGAACACTAGAAGAATGTGAAGCTTCTGGTATTTACATCTAGAACAAACACTAACCACAGCCTAGGAGAAGGCAATGGCACCCCACTCCAGTACTCTTGCCTGGAAAATCCCATAGACAGAGGAGCCTGGTAGGCTGCAGTCCATGAGGTTGCTAAGAGTCAGACACGACTGAGCGACTTCACTTTCACTTTTCCCTTTCATGCATTGGAGAAGGAAATGGCAACCCACTCCAGTGTTCTTGCCTGGAGAATCCCAGGGACGGGGGACCCTGGTGGGCTGCCGTCTATGGGGTCGCACAGAGTCAGCTAAGGCAACTGAGCAGCAGCAGCAGCAGCAGGTCCTAGCTAGAGAAACATAAATTCTCACACTGAAGGCCAAGTTACATCAGCTTCTACTGCCCATTGCATGCCTGACTTTTAACAAAGCATTGCAAGGCACACTAAAAAGCAAGATGAAACACAATCTGAAGAGACAAAACAAGATTTAGAAAGAGGCTCACTTATGACACAGAGTTTGGAATTATCAGAAAAGGAATTTACAACAAGTATGAAGTCAGATCTAGTTATGCTTTCAAATACTTAGCACCATACTTCAATCCTTGTTTTTCTAATTTTAGAAAATTACTACTAGAATTAATGTCTTCATGTACACATTTAAAATAACAAAACGGCACTAAAATAATATATAATCCAGAAAGCAGAAAATGAAAGAACTTGTGAGGCAAGAGTACATCATCAAGCAAGTTGACTGAATGAAGATCCTTTAATTCAGTAATCAAAAATTGACAGTAAAATAAATGAATTTGTATTTCCTATTAAAGACAATATTTGTTTTCTTTGCTTAAAATCTCTATTTAAAAAACTAAAGCTTAAAATTTGATAAGCAAAGACCACCACTATAAAGATAGCTCTTTCTATGCACTCTACACGCATGGACCTACCCGTCTTTTGCTTGAGGGAGTAGTTCGACCACTGTGGGGATTACACTGGCTGTCAGCCCAAGGTAAGAAATCTGTGTTTCCTGTGAAAATACAGAAAACTACTCTTCATCCTGGAGTCTTTCCTCCCCCTGCCAGACTGGCAGCCTTGTTTCCTCTGTGTCTCTTGCGTCTGGCCTATTTGTCACCCTGTTGGGCATCCACAGGTTTATGAGTAAGTCCTTTCCATGTTTCAAGGAGTATTCCATTTCCATGGCATCTGAATCATTTCTGACCTCAGAAAATGAGAGTAGATTGTGATTGTGGGATGTCTTGGATTATGAGATGTCAGCTCGGCTCTGCGGCTTTTGTTTGAGGTTGGGACAAGAATCTCCCAGAACAGCCTGGGAAGGAAGAAGAGGTTGAGATAGGCAAAGTGACAGACTGATGCAGAGCTGCTCAGCGGGTGGGGGGAACCAGGGTGTCTTCCCTCTACCCTCACTCTACATCTAGCTTATCTTCCCACAGCGCCCACAAGACCACCGTACTTCTTGGCTACACGCATGCAGAGGCACAGTTCTCCCAGAAAGAGCTCTTTCAAGACTTCTCAATGAGCTCCCCATGCAGCATCGCATGGGTTCTGCCACACCTGTGGCCACATACTCTACATACATACGGGTTGTTGTTGTTGTTCAGTCGCTAAGTTGTGTCTGACTCTTTTGTGACCATATGCACTGAAGCCCACCAGCCTCCTTTCTCCATGGGATTTCCCAGGCAAGAATACTGGAGTGGATTGCCATTTCCTTCTCCAGGGGATATTCCCAACCTAAGGATAGAATCCATGTCTCCTGCATTGGTAGGCAGATTCTCTACTGTTGAGCCACCAGGGAAGCCCAGTTCAGTTCAGTCACTCAGTCATGTCCGGCTCTTTGTGACCCCATGAATTGCAGCACGCCAGGCCTCCCTGTCCATCACCAGCTCCCGCAGCTCACTCAAACTCATGTCCATTGAGTCGGTGATGCCATCCAGCCACCTCATCCTCTGTCATACCCTTCTCCTCCTGACCCCAATCCCTCCCAGCATCAGGGTCTTTTTCAATGAGTCAGTTCTTCGCATGAGGTGGCCAAAGTATTGGAGTTTCAGCTTCAGCATCAGTCCTTCCAATGAACACCCAAGACTAATCTCCTTTAGGATGGACTGGTTGGATTGCTTTGCAGTCCAAGGGACTCTCAAGAGTCTTCTCCAACGCCACAGTTCAAAAGCATCAATTCTTCAGCATTCAGCTTTCTTCACAGTCCAACTCTCACATCCATACATGACTACTGGAAAAACCATAGACTTGACTAGATGGACTTTTGTTGGCAAAGTAATGTCTCTGCTTTTGAATATGCTGTCTAGGTTGGTCATAACTTTCCTTCCAAGAAGTAAGCGTCTTTTAATTTCATGGCTGCAATCACCATCTGCAGTGATTTTGGAGCCCAAGCTAGGGGTAATTATGGCCTTTCAGATTTTCCCACAAGCCCTAATCCGTACAGCCAACCAACCAGGCTAAAGAGATCAGTAATGGTTTCTATAATCCTCCAACTTTCCCCATACTTCACTCTTCACTTCCCCTGATCCTCTACTATCCATATAACTTTTCATTTTTTCTTAATAACTATGGTAGTCCTGTTTTCCTCACTGAGCCCTGAAAGATACCATAGATTTCTGAATGTGTTTCACAATGTTATCCTCACTTTTTGTTATCAAACCCAACAAGGATGGCCAAGAATCTATGGGTCAATCTCCTATTTGAATATGAGAATAAAAGAAATAATGAAACTACCAGTGAAATATAATAAGCAGCATTTTAAATAAATTATAAATTATGACCAAACAGGATTTATTCCAGGAAATGCAAATTGGTTTAACAGGTAAAGATTATATTAACATATTAATATAATTAGTCATATTAATTAATTAGCCATCTATTAATATGGTTAATTTTATTAATATGTTAATATAATCTTTACAAGTTAACCATTAGCCATTATTGAAAAATCAATGAAAATTCTGTTCATTATATTATGTGCAGTATCAGTAAATAAAATATTAATATTAGTGACATAGTAAATAGTAAAACAATGACATTAATAGATAAAAATAACAAATACATGATTGTCATAGGCTGAATTCTAAGGTAATCCCCAATAAACTTGTATAATTCCTAGACCCTGACAATGGGTGGGAATGGCAGCTTGCTTTTAATCAATGGGAAGTGAGGAGCTTCCAGAAAGAAGCTTCCCTTCTTTATCCATATAACTATACCCAAAAGTTATATGGATAGTAGAGGATCAGGGGAAGTGAAGGGTGAAGCGTGGGGAAAGTTGGAGGATTATAGAAACCATTACTGACCTCTTCAGCCTGGTTGGCTGGGCTGTACGGATTAGGGCTTGTGGGAAAATCTGAAAAGCCATAATTACCCCTAGCTTGGGCTCCAAAATCACTGCAGATGGTGATTGCAGCCGTGAAATTAAAAGATGCTTACTCCTTGGAAGGAAAGTTATGACCAACCTAGACAGCATATTCAAAAGCAGAGACATTACTTTGCCAACAAAAGTCCATCTAGTCAAGTCTATGGTTTTTCCAGTAGTCATGTATGGATGTGAGAGTTGGACTGTGAAGAACTTGCTTCTAGTCAACAGATTATGGCAAAGATAAAGAGGTTTGACAGGTGTAATTGGAATTCCTAATAAGTTGATGTTAAGTTAATAAAAAAGAATTATGCTGGGTGGACCTGACCTAATCAGGTAAGCCCTTTATAAAAGAAGAGACTCTTTCTCCCCACTCCCTACCCTTTTTTGCTGGCCCTGAAGAATGAACCTTCCTTTTTGTGAGACATGGCTCCCTGGAAAGGTACACATAACAAGGAACTGAAGGTGATCCCTAGGAGCTGAGAGTGGTCCCTGACCTGTGTCTAGGCTCCACCCTAAAGTTTAGAGCCAGGTCTGTTCACCTATCTCTCTTTCTCTTTGTAGTAGACGATTGCTCTGAAAGATGCTCTTCTTGTGATAATATCAGAAGTACAAGATGGAACATTCTCCACACATGTACATCTTGAACTTCTCATGCTTATTCAACCAGCATCCAGTTGGCCAAAGAAAGTCACAGGTCTGGGCCCAGTGACAATGGGGCAAGGAAACCTACTCTTCCTCTAGTTGGAGAAATTGCAAAGGTGTGAATACAAGACAAGCTGGAGAAATGGGAGGAGTGATGCATCCCACCCAGATGGTGTTTACTGGAATTAACACTGATGAGCATTCTTGCCTGGAAAATTCCATGGACAGGGAAAGCCTGGCAGGCTTCTGTCCATGCAGTCACAAAGAGTCAGATAGGACTGAGCATGCAGACGGCAACAACAACAACTAATTTTAAGGGGGAAAAATAAAACAGAAATAAAGGTAATATCCTAACCAGGCAAAGATGATCTATCTTAAATTAACATTTAACATTTTCCCTAAAGGTAAAACCTTGGAAAAAAATAAATCGCTAATCAGGTTTCATGGACTTTGGTGGTTTGTGAAAATCTATGGGGGCTGGGAGAATTTTGAAAGCTTAGACACTTGGAGTCTGGGTGTGGGTGCACATTTACTTTTATCTGGAGGACAGAATGCACATTTTTCAGCAGATTTTCAAAAGGGCCACGACCTTCCCCACACTCAAGAAAAATTAGGTAATTAAAAACCACTGCACTAGAAGCCTTCTCATTAAAATCAAGAACAATATCACTAATATTAGCCAGTAAAATAGCACATATGAGAGAAATAAGAGGGGAAACTAGGAGAACAGATGATACTATCATTATATGCCAATAATATGATTGTTCTGCTTATAAAATCTAAATTCCTTCATTCGCAAATGTAGGACTTTTTAAACATCAAAATGCATTTTTTAATAAACAGTGTATTCATTTAACATGGCAGTGTTTCTTTGACTTTCTTAAAGAATTGATATTTAAAACTTTGATCAATCTAAAAGGTGACAGTTTTTAAAAATCATGAAAATATAGTTTGAAAAAGATTAAGAAAGTTCAGAAAGGTGTCTAGTTATAAAATCAAAATACAAAAAAATCGGCTTTCTTGTATGCCAAAAATAGCCAAGTAGAAAATTAATGAAAACAAAAATCTATTCTCAGTAGCACTAAAATATATAATAACTAGAAAAATGTTATTAACCAGAACTATGAGAAACTTATATGAATAAAATGTTAATGATACAAAATATGTAAGTCTTTAATAAAATACTTTGAGTCTTAATTAGGAAATATATTAGTTTTTAAATATTGTAAAGGTATCAGTTCTTCCTGTATTCATCCATAAGGTTAATAAAGATCCAATAAAGATCCCAGCAAAGCTTTTTTTAAAATTTTAGATTATTCACTTATAGATATGGATGATGTGTGATAACTTGAAGCATTAATTGTAACATTAATCTGGAATGAAAAAAAAGAACATTTTTAGAAAGAATGACTAATAAGGAAGAAATTGTTCTACTATATATTAAAATAAAAAACATTTCAAAGCACCATTATACTGGTGCAAAGTAAAACAAACTAGATAATTCAGAAACTGGGCCCAAGATTATGCTACATGTTATGTATGAAATACCATATTTCCTGGACTCTAAGATGCATTATTGATTGTAAGACACATCATTTCTTTATGTACCAATAACAGGAAAAATCCCCAAAGGTGAATCTAATAGGGGAACTCCTCTGACACCAAGGGCTACATCTTTGGTAAATGCCCACCAGAAGGAAAGTAAGAAACCCATTGTGCAGAACGGAACAAGAAAGAAATATTTGTGCATCTTAACCTTGGCACTGGGTAGAGGAGGAAAATATTCCTCCCCTGAGACTAAGAGTTGGAGCCAATATCCATCTGATGATGCAGAATGAAGCCTAAGAGAACTCCAGGCTGCAACCTGAAGTGGTCTTGGGCCCATGATGCCCCCAGGTGATATCAAGACCAGTGCAAACCTCTGGAAGAACCAGCCTTCTAGCTGAGTCAGCAAAGACCTCAGACACTAGTAACTGTAAGGTCCTCCAGATATTGGTGATGCCAACATTGGGAAAATCTGCATTTTAGGAGCAGTAGGGTATGGTGCTGTGCTGTCGTTAGTCACTCAGTCATGTCTGAGGCTTTGTGACCCCATGGACTGTAGTGCACCAGGCTCCTCTGTCCATGGGGATTTTAATGGCTATCAAATATCCAATGCTGTCTGACTCTGTGATTCCATGAACTGTAACCCACTAAGCTCCTCTGTCCATGGAATTCTCCAAGCAAGAATATTAGTGTGGGTAGCCATGCCCTTCTCCAGGGAATCTTTTCAATCCAGGCAGATTCTCTACTGTCTGAACCATCAGGGAAACCCTTTTCACTGTCAGGGTATAGTAACGGCTATCAAATATCAAATGCACAAATTAAGAATCATACAATAGATGGTCAGGGAAACACTGCTGAGTAATGTTTAATTAATTGGGAAGTTAAACACCAGGTAGACTAAAGATAAAATAGAAAACACAAACTCTCAAAAGAACTAGAAGGAAACACAAACCTGAGGGTGGGAATTTGCTTTTCCACTCATGGAAGGAAAGACATGATGGAGCAGCATTGATCTATTGGACTAAAAAAATGTAAGATTTCTATCTATCAAAAATGACCCAAAAAAAGACCTTGAATAAATGAACATCAAGCAACACTGAAAAAATATTTTCAAGTTTCATGGCAAAAAAAAAAAGAGATAGTAACCTTATAACATCCTAACACTTCAATATGTACGAGAATTTTCTCCTTGGCAATTTTTATTCTGGTGAAAAGATTAGAAACAATTAAAAGGGGGAAAGTGAATAAATTATGACTTATCTATACTAGAAAACATGTTTTTGAAGAAAATTTATTGGCATAGGAAAATTCTGTTAAAATGTTAAGTGAAACAACGTAGGATATAAATTATAGCCAATGTAACTAAGGTACTTATATTTCTCTTTCTCTCATTCACTTTCTGGATACATAGAGGAAAAGCTTAAAACAAAATGCCTATCTGTTCATAGTGGGTGTCCTTGAGTGGTATTGTGGGTGATACTTTAGACTCTGCATTTTCTAAATTTTTCTCAGGCATTTAGCATATTAGGTTTCTACTGCTGCTGAACAAACTACCGCAGACCTAGGGGCTTAAGTAACACATAATTATCTTATAGTTCTACAGGTCCGAAGGGGCTATGATCAAGGTCTGGACAGGGCTCTGCTCCTTCCAGAGGCTCTGAGGAAGCAACCTTTTCCTTGCCTTTGTCAGCTCCTAATGACCCAGCATTTCTTGGCTGTCTTGGCCCCTTCCTTCTTCTTCAGAGTTAGCCACAGAGGGTTGAATCCTTCTTACCCCCAAATCTCTTGGACTAGGCTGGAAAGTGCTCCACTTTTAAGGACTCATGTGATTTGATGGGATCCACCCAGATAACCCAGGGTCATCTTCCATCTCAAGGTCATGCTTCTGCTAAGTCACTTCAGTCGTGTCCAACTCTGTGCGATCCCATAGACAGCAGCCCACCAGGCTCCCCCATCCCTGGGATTCTCCAGGCAAGAACACTGGAGTGGGTTGCCATTTCCTTTTCCAATGCATGAATGTGAAAAGTGAAAGTGAAGTCACTCAGTCGTGTCCTACTCCTAGCAATCCCATGGACTGCAGCCTACCAGGCTCCTCTGTCCATGGGATTTTCCAGGCAAGAGTACTGGAGTGGGTCGACATTAACCATACTCATACCTCTGATGTCTCCTTTGGCATGTTTTAGGTAACATGGTCACAGGCTCTGAGGATTAGGACATGGGCATCTATGGAAGCAGGTGGCATTATTCTGCTGAACACAGTTAAAGTTAATAATTTTAACATTAGAGGAATATGCACATACATCTGATATAAAAGGAAGAAAAGATATATGTGTGATCTTCATCACCATTATCATCTGAATTTGTATCACCTTTATCAACGTCTCTAATGAAGCCTTTCAGAACACAGTTTATTTAAACCAGGAGTCTGCAAACTATAGCCCATGGGACAAATCCAACCCACTATCTTGCTGGTACATAATGTTTTCTTGGAAAATAGCTAGTCCGATTTATTTGTTCATTGTCTGTATCTGTTGTGTGTGTTCAGGAGCGAGCCTGACTAATTCCAATAGAGACAATCTGAGCCACAGAGTCTAACATTTGCTATTTGATCCTTTACAATAAAAGCTTGCTGTCCTTTGCTTTAGATCATTGCTTCACAATCTCCATTACAACTGAATGTAGGCCCAGAGGATGCATTTTGCCTTTGAGAAATGGAAAGGTCTTCAGGGCTATCTGCCAGTCCCTCCTTTCAAAGAACAGACTCTTGAGATGCAGACAGGTGAAGGGGGTCCCCAGGGCTCTTCCAAGGTCATGAACACCCTCCAGAAAGGCACTTGATTGAAACTTCCTGAGCCTTATCTACCACCTTCTGCTTTAGCATTTTTTTAGCAGGTACCAAATCCCAGAAATGTACTGAAGTTGGATCAAATTAAAAATAAACAAGCAAATAAATAAAGACAAATCAGTTCAGTCACTCAGCTGTGTCCGATTCTTTGTGACCCAATGGACTGCAGCACACCAGGCCTCCCTGTCCAACACCAACTCCCGGAGCTTGCTCAAACTCACATCTATTGAGTCGGTGATGCCATTCAACCATCTCATTGTCTGTCGTCCCCTTCTCCTCCTGCCTTCAATCCTTCCCAGCATCAGGGTCTTTTCCAATGAGTCAGTTCTTCGCCAATGTATTGGATCTTCAGCATCTGTCCTTCCAATGAATATTCAGGACTAATTTCCTTCAGGATCGACTGATTTGAACTCCTTGCTGTCCAAGGGACTCTCAAGAGTCTTCTCCAATACCACAGTTCAAAAGCATCAATTCTTCAGCACTTAGCTTTATTTATAGTCCAACTTTCACATCCATACATGACTATTGGAGAAACCATAGGTTTGACTAGATGGACCTTCATCAGCAAAGTGATGTCTCTGGTTTTTAATATGCTGTCTAGGTTGGTCATGATTTTTCTTCCAAGGAACAAGCATCTTTTAATTTCATGGCTGCAGTCAGCATCTGCAGTGATTTTTGGAGACTAAAAAAAATAAAGTCTGCCACTGTTTCCACTATTTGCCCATATATTTGCCATTAAGTGATGGGATCAAATGCCATGATCTTAGTTTTCTGAATGTTGAGCTTTAAGCCAAGTTTTTCACTCTCCTCTTTCACTTTCATCAAGAGGCTTTTGAGTTCTTCTTCACTTTCTGCCATAAGGATGGTGTCATCTGTATATCTGAGGTTATTGATATTTCTCCCGGCAATCTTGATTCCAGCTTGTGCTTCATCCAGCCCAGCATTTCTCATGATGTACTCTGCATAGAAGTTAAATAAGCAGGGTGACAATATACAGCCTTGACGTACTCCTTTTCCTATTTGGAACCAGTCTGTTGTTCCATGTCCAGTTCTAACTGTTGCATCTTGACCTTCATACAGGTTTCTCAAGAGGCAGGTCAGGTGGTCTGGTATTCCCATCTCTTTCAGAATTTTCCACAGTTTATTGTGATCCACACAGTCAAAGGCTTTGGAATAGTCAATAAAGCAGAAATAGATGTCTTTCTGGAACTTCTTGCTTTTTTGATGATCCAGCAGACGTTGACAATTTGATCTCTGGTTCCTCTGCATTTTCTAAACCTAGCTTCAACATCTCGAAGTTCTTGGTTTACATACTGTTGAAGTCTATCTTGGAGAATTTTGAGTGTTACTTTGCTAACATGTGAGATGAGTGCAATTGTGTGGTGGTTTGAACATTCTTTGGCATTGCCTTTCCCTGGTAACTCGGCTGGTAAAGAATCCACCTACAATGCAGGAGATCGCAGTTCAATTCCTGGGTTGGGAAGATTCACTGGAGAAGAGCTAGGCTACCCTCTCCAGTATTCTTGGGCTTCCTTAGTGGCTCAGATGGTAAAGAATCTGACTGCAATGTGGGAGACGTGGGTTCAATCCTTAGGTTGGGAAGGTCCCCCGGAGGAGGGCATGGCAACCCACTCCAGTATTCAATAAAGACAAACAAAAATTACAGAATTTCTATGCACATAATAGGTATTGTGATGATTATTTTTATGTGTCAGTTTGGCTGGACTCCAGGCGCCCAGATATTTGATCAAACATTGTTCTGAGTGTTTTGTGAGGATGTTTTGGATGAAAGTAACATTTAAACTGGTAGACTGAACAAAGCAAATTGCTTTCCCCAGTGATGATGAAAGTGAAAGTATTAGTCACATAGTTATGTCCAACTCTTTGTGACCCTGTGGACTGTAGCCCACCAGAGTCCTCTGTCCATGGAGTTTTTCAGGCAAGAATACTGGAGTGGGCTGCCATTTTTCTCCAGGGGATCTTCCCAACCCAGGGATCAAACCCAGGTCTCCCCCATTACAGGCAGATTGTTTTAATGATCTGAGCCACCAGGGAAGCCCCCAGTGAGGTTTGGGACTCATCCAATCAGTTGAAGACCCACATAGGACAAAAAGACTGATTCTACCCCTAAGTAAGGGGAAATTCTTCCTATCTGACTACCTTTGAACTTGAACTTGATCAGCTCTTTCTGGGGCTTTGGCTTGCTGGCCTTTCAATGGGAGCTTACACTATTGACTCACCTGATTCTCAGGCCTTTGAACTCAGCCTTAAACTGTCAGCTTCTCTGGGTCTCCAGTTTACCAACTCACCCTGCAGATCTTGGAATTTTCCCATCACTTCCATAATCAAGTTAACCAGTTCCTTATGATACATGTCTCTCTCCCTGTCTCTCTCCATCTCGGTTCTATTTCTTTGAAGAAATAGAACTCTAGCTAATATACCTGTGACTGCATTATCCCTGTGAATGGTCCTGATGCAAGGGTTTAACGTGGACCATGGTCCCTGTGGACCACTGGGGTTTGTACCTGTGACACCAGATGGTAGTCATGCAGGGAGAAGAACACAGACAGACTTAGAGGCACAACTTAGAAGACCCACTTTTCCAGCCAGTCTGTGAGCTCCAACAGATGAGCATCATGACATGACATGAGTGCCCAGTTCATCAATCACTGAGCAGAGCACTGCATAGAGAAGGGCCTCAATTGTTATCTGCCCTTAGTTTCAGCAATCCTATTACCCCATTGTCCTCTTCTGAGCTGTGGCTCTAGTCAGAGGGGGTTTAATTAAATGCATATTTCAGTTTTATTATAAAAGTTATTAATAATAATTTTTAAAATACTGATTTAAAAAAAATACAAAGAAAACAAGACTCTTTTTTTGAAAGTCGCTCAGTCGTGTCCGACTCTTTGCAACCCCATGGACTGTATCCATGGAATTCTCCAGGCCAGAATACTGGAGTGGGTAACCTTTCCCTTCTCATAGTTCCCTTCAGATGGACTCAGGGACACTGCACTCCTTCTGTCCACTTACCCGTGCATGAGTGCTAAGTCGCTTCAGTTGTGTCTAACTCTTTGCGACCCCCATGGACTGTAGCCCACCAGGCTCCTCTGTTCATGGGATTCTTCAAACAAGAATACTGGAGTGGGTTACCATGCCCTTCTCCATGGTATCTTCCTGACCCAGGGATCAAACCTGCGTCTCCTGTAGCTCCTACATTGCAGACAGATTCTTTACCGCTGAGCCACTGGATCTCCCACATTGCAGGAGGATTTTTTACCAACTGAGCCACAAAGAAAGCCCAGTCCACTTACCCACCCATCTGCTTATCCATTCAGTAACTTGCACACCTAGTCCATCAACTCAACCACCCATCTTTCTACATTCATTTATCTAACCAGCCTGCCACTTATTAAATCACTAACTTTAAATCACTCTGTCTTTCCATCCATCCATCCCTCCATGCCTCCATTCATCTATCCCTCATCCATCCATCCTCTGTTTATCTATCCACCTTCATCTATCACTTATCTGACTATCTACCTATCCATCCATTCCTCCTTTAATTCAACAAGCTTATATTTTTAATTCTTGGCTCCAGATTGAAATCCAGGGTAACAGAATGAATCAAGCTCAACTCCTGCTATGGAGGGACTCACAATCCAATGGGAGAGTTGGCCATGTAAAGAGTCAATTACATTAGAGGAGCTCAAAATAGTAGAAGGTTCTCAATAAAATATTTGTAGACTAAATGATTAAACAACGCTAGTGAGGAAGTAGCAAAGGAATGCCTTGAGTGTTCAGAGGTGGCAGCTACTGATGTGGTTCAGAAGGACAGGAAGAACTTCACAGAGGAAGGGGCAATTTGAGCTGGTTTTGAATTAATCAGAAATGAATCAGATAAGGAAGTGGAGGAGAGTGTCAGCCCATGGAGAAGGAATAACTGTATACAAAAGGAAGAGGTATGAAAAACTGTCATCTTTCTAGTAAATGGAAATCTATGGCATTATGTATTATTTCAAATAAGAGGGCTTTTGTGTGTATATTGTTACACTCACTTAGGTACAGATGGGTTGTTTCCAGAATTTCATTATTAAAAGCATTAATGGATGTCATTGTGTCCATGTATTTGCACCCTTTAGCAATTATCTCCTTAGAATAAATTCCTAAATGTATGGATTGCTGTCTCAAAGATGTGTTTCTTTAACAAAAACAAAAAGTTGACTTCAGTCAACAAACTCCAGAAAAGAATATCAATTTGCAAGAGAATCTCAATTTTCTCACATTTCCTGCCATTTTGGGGTTTTACCAACTTTTTACTCCTTTACAATATGATGAGCGAAAAAGCATGAGTCATTTTTACTTTTATTAACACTTTTGGTTACTAATGAGAAAGAACACCCAATGATATGTATTGGCAATTTATACATTTTATTTTGTCATTTGTCTCTTTGTATTTACTACTGAAATTTTGACTGAATATTTTCTTCCTTTTGGTTTATAAGCTTATTTTTTTTGGCAAATTAGGGTTATTAACTTTTTCTCAGTAACATGTGTGGCAACTTTATCTTTGTCACTTTTTACAAAGTGAACTTTGTCACTTTTATTTGTGTGTTTTTTCAGTTCATAAATTAGTTTCACTTTTATGCAGTCAAATCTATCAAATTTTTGTTTACTCTAAAGTTTCTGGCTTTCTTGGAAAGTCTAAATGGGCTTACCCTGCCACATTATAGATTAGTCACCCTTATTTCTTTTATGGTTTCTGTTGAAAGAAGTAAACTCAAGATGCAACTTAATCACCATTGGTTGACCAATGAAGCCATATCCTTGATAATCTCTCCTCCAGTGTTTTGACACGCCCCTTTATAATGTACTAAATTCCTCCATGCACTTGGAACTATCTCAGTACTATTTTCTCCATGATTCTAAAGCTTTGGTATATGTTTTGTACCTTGCTTTCAATACAACCCTCTCCTCAGGGATCTTGAACCTGTGACCTCAAATCCAGAGATGCACATTTCTAACAACCCCCCAAATGATGCTGTTTAGACTAGTCATTCTCAACCACTAGATGCTCATTAGAACCACCTCAAGAAGCACTTACAAACTGGGAAGCCCAGGTTACACCCCATCTAGAACAATAAAATCAGCATCTCTTGGGCAGGAGGTGAGAGCTGGACATCTGTTTCTTTTATCTTAAACTTCAAAATGGTTCCAGTGAACAGGTAAAATCACTATATTTGCTTATGAAATACATCCTTGTACTAGTGTGACCCTATTTCAGTTACTGTAGCTTTATTGTGTGTTTTGTTAGTGAGAGAGCAAGCTTCCCATCACTTTTTTTTGTTTGTTCCATAATTATGTTATTACATATTTGACTAATTCTATAATCATAATTGCAGATCTTTATTTTTACACACTTGATTGATTTCATAAGCATCACTGTAGCCTCTCTGTTTATTCTTGCAAATAGCACTTACAACTATCTTATCGGTTTCCAAAAAATAAAATCTTGTTTGGATTACACTGAATTTATACGTTGAAGTATAGCTTTCTGGCTTAAGCAGCTTTCCTAAACTCCTTCAGCTTCAGCATCTGTTAATTGGTGGTTTAGTCACTAAGTCGTGTCTGACTCTTGTGGCCCCATGGACTGTAGCCCACCAGACTTCTCTGTTTATGGGATTTCCCAGGCAAGAATACTGGAGTGGGTTGACATTTCCTTCTCCAATCTATTAATTAGGGAATATTAATATTAGGTACTTAGCCCCAACCTTAGATCGGTCATTGCTCCTGGGCCACAGTGAGCTCCAGGGAGCCACAGTGAGCTGCCAGGAAGAGACCCTACTTTTGGGGAGAGATTCTGTACTCTCCTAAGCCCATATGACTTTACCTTGGAGAAGGCATGTGCTGAAATTCTCTAGTTTGATAGGAGGGAAATTTTCTCTGGAAACAATGCTCCCTCCATCACAGAGGCAGGCACTTGTGGTTGAGGTTGGCTGAGCCTAGAGTGAAAACTGGGAAGTTTTGGAAGCTTCCAAATGAACCCTTATTTGGGAAGGTATACTTACATAAAGCACCTTACAACAGAAAGAAGGCAGTAATATACTGTGTAGATAGATGATAAATAGATAGGTAGATAGATAATTTGTATGATATCATGACTGCACACACCAGAGTGGAAATCTCCTCAGCCGTGTTCTCAGGCTCTGACTTGCAGCTCCTCTGTTCCAGTCTCCCTCAGGGAGCAGGTGAGCTGGGCTGGGGATCAGAGCATACTTGGCACTCGTGCCTGCACTTTGAACAGAGAGGTGTGCTCCTCCCAGGACAGATCCCAACCTCCTGACCAACCTCTCTCACCTGCTTTTCCCCTTGATCCCTCAGTAGAGAAAGCAGACAAAGAATACACCCATTCTGTGAAGCCCGCTTTGATATTTGCCCCACGACCCTTTTCCTGAGCCAGGCACTTGCTGGGACTTTCTACTTTTCTGGTTTACCTGAAAGCCTGAAGTTTTTCCTAGATGTAATGTCCTGAGACATTGGGACTGATCTTGAATGTGGATGACAGGTTATCCAGGAATAAAGAATCTGCCTGCCAATGCTAGAGACACAAGATACATAGGTTTGAACCCTGGGTTGGGAAGATTTCCTGGAGTAAGAAAAGGCACCACACTCCAGTTTTCTTGCCTGAGAAATCCCATGGACGGAGGAGCCTGGTGGGCTACAGTCCATGGGGTTGCAAAGAGTCAGACACGACTGAGCGACTTAGCACACACCACACACACGCATGAGTCACTATCAGCTTCCTTGGCTCTTCACCACTAGCCTAAGAAGCCCAAACCACACCCCAGACTTTGGGGGCCCTTGGGTTTTTTTCCAAGAAGGCATATGATCTGGACTGAGCTGAAAGCAGACAGAGGTGGAGGCTGGGACAGAGCTGGGCAAAGCTGGAGGTGGGAAGGAGGGTGATGCAGTGGGGAAGCCTGCGAGGACAAGGGCATTGATCCAGGTAAGTGATCATGAGGTCTGGGTGAGGAGAGACAGCAGTGCAGATGGAGGCAGAGGCTGACCCTTCCCTCAGCTCAGCCGTGCCCATACCCCTCTTGCTCTGCACCCATTCTCACTCTGTACCCCATGTCAGAACAGTGAAAATGGGGGCTTTGATCACCCATCAGACTAGGTCTTACCTCCTGGCCACACTGCATGCTTTCCTCAGGGCACCCAGTTCTTCTTTGTTGCTCTTACTATATAAGTTTGCAAACCTCAGTGCATGTCTGTCAGCCTCTAGTCCGTGCATGTATTCCTGGGTAACACCCTTGGATGCTTTCAGGGGCCAGGAAGTGAGTCTTGATGAGCTGGGAAGCAAGTGTTCTGAGTAAGAGGCTCAGCTGCTTATGGTCCAGTCACTAGGAAGCCGAGGCCACGTGACAAGGACTCAGATTCATAAAATAGCAACAGCAAAACACCTAAGAAAAGCTTAGGTGTTATGTGAAATCTTCTGATTTTTAAGTTTTGTCTCATGCTTTTGGTTTCTTTTTTTTTTTTTTAAGTGAGGATGTACACGCACACACACACACACACACACACACACACACACACATTTTCACAGCAGGGTGCAACTCTGCTCTGGAAGGATCCCTTGAGGACTCCTCAGTTCAGGGCCTGGAGACTCCAGTGCATAAGTACTGAGGCCTGGCCTGGCCTGGCCTCTCCCCAGTGTGCCTGAAGAGCAGCCATCGCATTGCTTCAAGGGTCAGGGAAGTGGGCTGGACATCAGTTTCAGTCCAGTCATCCTTCCTGGCCTTTGTCACTCCTTCTGACTCAACCCCAGCACTCTCTCTCCAGATCGCTGTCCTTCCTATGCAACCCCCCCCCCCCCACCAATCTTGAAGGGACCAACCCTTGCCTTTGCAAATGATTGGTAGGAACTGCTGTCCTCTGTTCTCTTTCTAGAGGCAGTTGTCACGCAGAGGGAAGGTGTAATGATTCATCCTCTTGGGAGCACGACAAGACTCAGCCTTCCGGGGGTTTCTCTATCAGACAAGACAGTCTTAAAGTCACTTCTGTCCTCTACTGGGGTGAGCCATGCCCTGGTCCCGTGTGCACTGCCTGGGAAACCAACGTCCCATCCCATCCCACCATGCTCTGTGGCCCCCAAGGCTGCGACTTGGGGAGTCCTATTAGGAGGCCCCCTGTGGCTGTGCAGCTAAACCACATTCTCTCCCACAGCTGTGTCATCAGTGTCCTAATGCTTTGCCCAGAAGCCCTATAATGGGTTCAGCACTCAGTCAGTAGCCAGCCCGCTCATGGCCCCCAGAAGCACCCTTCTCAAGAGAACTGCCCTCAGAGTTGCCTGGCCTGGAGTTTCTGGAGCTGCATACTCCTTCTTGGGTGGGTAGGAGTGGGAGATGGGGTGTCTCCAGTCAGCCACCGACATTGCAGGTATAAAGCCTGTGCCAACTCCTGTATAATGAGGTCCAGATGCTTTGGGTAACTTGGGCTCCTCAGCTCTCCAGAGTTATCCTGCTCTGACCCCATGACTTCCCACCCCTGGCTTTGGGCTCTGATGAAATGGCTTTAGGGTAAGACTCAGGGAATCCCACTCAGTGCAACAGAGAGAAAGCACCTGGAGCTTGTTATATAGGAGTTGGCACAAGCTGGGCATCTCTGAAGGCTCAGAAGGTTTATGGAAAATCCCCAGTTTGAGGATGTTTACAAAAGTTGTGGTCCAGATGAGCCATCATATTCCCCCCCAAGAGGGCTCCTGGGGTCTCCAAGGAAGCCAGGCTGCTGGGCTATAGCAGCTATAAGCAGTGACATTCTTGACCCCACCAAGGAGCCTGATGAAAAGAGTGGTGGTTGATCACCCTGGGTCAAGGGTAACTTTGAGATAATGAATGAGTCTTCTTCTGCATTCACATCCAGCCTTTACTACAAAATCATTTTTTTCTGCAGGCTCCAAGGACTGGCCTTAAGAGTTTTTCTCTGTACAGTTGACTTGACAGCCTTATTTCATTTTGTGGTAACTTGTTGAAGTCAAAGAGGCTCTGAGAAACACAAAACTCTAGACTTAATGATGAGGAAAATGTCAGACCAAGAGGAAATACCCACACGCACATGCATCATTTTTTTTTTTAAATACACCTTTGCTTTTGTATTGAGAAGAAGCAGGTCACCTTGGCAAGGACGCTCCAGAATCTCTCCAAGAGAATGGACTGCTTTTTTTATGAGCATGTTGCTTTGGCTATTCCAATTTGCATATTTGAAAAAACTGAAAAAGCAATTAATTCAAATCGAAATAACTTCCATGCTCAGAATTATGTTTATGGTCTTCCAGCAGACAAATTTATGGGGACGTCTGGAGACCAGGCCTCTGACACAGAATAAGCATCAATCTCTCTTGGAGACTGGTCGCAGGTTTATTTCTCAAACTTGTGCAGAATGAAGGAGCAAATCTAGAGTGTTTAAGACTTGAAGATAATCACACACTTTAACACATTTAAATCATGCTGTTGCAGGAGGCAGCAACCTTGGCTTTTCTTCGAGTTCTAAGCAGGGCTGTTCCCAGAGGACGATCTTTCTTCAGAGAAAATAAGACACTGAGTTGGTTACAATCCCAAGGAGGATTTCTGCACTGGAAGGATTTTTTTTTTAAATACAATTTACACAGAAGGGGCTGACTGCCAACGTGATAATTGAGAAACACCTGGTGAAAATGTCTATTAATTGACAATGGTTTTCTCCTCCCCAGTCCTCCTCCCTCAGAAAGAAAAAAAAAAGTATGCAAGAAAAAAAAATTTTTAAGGCAAAGAAAGAGACATAAAAAAAAAAAAGAGCAACAAAGTGAGCTTGAGATGAGAAATACAATGTTTAAGGCCCAAAGGAATGAGGTGGGAGGTTGATGGGAAATACGGCCCTGTTAGACCAACAGGAGTCGTTCTGATGATAGCACCCCCGCTCCAAGAATGACTTCTTTGGTGAAAGAGGAAAAGGCGAGAGAGTTCCAGAAGCACCACTTTTAAAACCAACGTTCTGAATTTATGATAGTCTTTCTAGGCAAACTTGAGACTCCAGAAAACGGATGGTGGTTCTTCCTGGAAGAAGAGATGAGTGAGCGTCCTTAATCCCAAATTCCACTTCGGTCACCAGTGTGAAAGTCCCCAGGGGCCTGTGGCCACTTCCCAACAGCTGCCCAGATGCTTTGTTTTCACAGCGACTCCTAGGAATGCAGGCCCCTTCACTGAGCACTTTGCCAGTGATAACCTGAGTGCATTGTGTCCAGTGCAGATTGGAACAGGGGGTGGCTTTCAGGAGGTGGGATTTCTGTATTGTAGCTGCTATAGTAAAAGATGTGCCTGTGGCATCAACATGGACTCACTCCTGGAAAAGATAAATAAATAGTACGTGAACTTCATTCCTCAAAAAAACTACTTAGAGTGCCAGATTTGTGACTTTTTAATGTATCACTCCAATAGCTAGCTTAATGTCATGTAGCTAGTTGATTCTCAAAAAATATTTAGAAGATGAAAGAGACGCATGGAAAATAATCAACTCTCTCTGTAAAAAAATATTTTCCTTCCTTACATAATTCTGGTTAAAGTCTTAGAGTTGAGATTATAGAACTCTATGACCTTGGAAATCCATGTCCCCTCTGGCTCTCATTTTCCCTACTCCAATGGATGGGAAGGATTTCCAGCCTGAGTATCTAGGGAAGCTTAGGGGTTCCTCAGAGGCACGTCAGCTCAAGAGGAAGGCACTGGCATAGACCTGCCTCCGCTGCCCATGTCCTGACTTAACTAGTATATCTATCTGCTTTATTATTACGATTGTTACTGGTCTTAGGACAAGCCCACCTTTCACATTTATATTCTGCTCACTGCCTTGTGCTCATTTTATTTTTTGACTGAATATTTGGATGATAGTCAAAAAGGGACTCAGGAATACTTGGCACTAATATTGATGAAGTGAGATCACCCAGCACCTAGTCTACTCCTCCCCACAAAGATGGCTGGCAGATGAGCCAGCCAGCGTTCGTGTGCTCAGTTGCTCAGTCATGCCTGACTCTTTGCATCTCCATGGGCTGTAGCCCTCCAGGCTCCTCTGTCCATGGGATTTGCCAAGCAAGAATACTGGACTGGGTTGCTATTTCCAACTCCAGGGGATCTTCCCAACCTAGGGATCAAACCCACGTCTCCTGCATCTTCTGCATTGGCAGGCAAATTCTTTACAACTGTGCCACTTGGGAAGCCTGAGGAGGCCAATAGGAGCCTCTTAACAAGGATGGAAAATGAAAGACAACTGCAATTTCTCTGCCTGTTCCATCCATCCGCTGCTAAAACCTACTTCCCTCTCTTCAGGCTTCCTTCCCTGTTTCTGATGTTTAATGCTCAGGCCCCACTGCTCTCTCTACTCATCCTTCTCATTCTCTAGCTTTATTTATTTATTCTCTAGCTTTATCTTAATTCTGCTTTCTCATTCAATATTTAATCTTCCTCTCACTTATTTTGGCCCCTCTCTTGAAAACAATTCATTTCTTCATTACTCATTGAAAGTCTTTTTTCCATCTTATTATTTTAATCTTATATACTGAGCATAATTTAGATACAATAAAATTCACCAATTCCTAGTGCGTAGTGTGAACATTTTGACAAATATGTATGATTGAAAGTACCATCACAATTAAGATGTAGAATACTTCCATCATTCTAAAAAGTTTTCTCAGGCTTCTTTACAATAAGTGTCTTTTACCAATCTGGCCCCAGAAAGTAATCACTTTAACCAGTTTTCTTTTTTTTCTGGAATCACAATATAAACAGAAATATATAATATGCAGTTTTGTATGTCTAACTTAGCTCATTTGGCGTAATACTTTTGAGATTCCTCCATATTGTTGGATAATCCCTGTTTTTATCCTGGGTGATATTCCTTCATATGGACATACCACTGTATTTTATTCACCGGTGGATGAGCACTTGGGTTGTTCTCAGTTTGGAGCTATTATGAATAAAGCTGTTATGCATATACATGAAAAAGCCTTTGTGTGGACATATATTTTAATTTATTTTATTTAAATAAATTTGTTTATTTTATATTTAATTTATTTTAATTTAATTTATTTTTCTAATACCTAGAAGAATTTCTCAGTTATAAGAAACTGGCAAACTGTTTTCTCGAAGTAGCTGTGTCATTTTGCATTGTCAACAGTAATGTAGGAGAATTCTATTAACTCCAGATCTTAGTCAACGCTTGGTATTTTCAAGTTTTTAAAAATTTTATTCATTTATCTTTAATAACTAATTTTAATTGGAAGATAATTAATTTACAATATTATGATGGGTCAACAAATTTTTTTTAAAAATTTTAGCCATTCTATAGGCATGCTGTTGTATCTTATTGTGTTTTGAATACCATTTCTCCAGATGGTAGAATGGTGCTTGCCAGGGATTAGAAGTGAGGCATATGAAGAGATATTGGTCAAAGGGCGAAACTTTCAGTTATAAGACGAATAAGTTCTGGAGATATAATGTACAGTGTGGTGGCTATATTAAATAATACTATTTTATATAAGTAAAATTTTCTCAGAGAGTAGATCTGAGGCGTTCTCACCATATACACTCTACTTAAGATGATACATGTGTTAATTAGCTTGATTAAAGTACACACATATATATCAAACCATTAAATTATATATTTTAAGAATATTATTTATAATTATGCATTAATAAATAGCATTATTTATACATTTATAAATAAAATTCTGTATAATTATACCTTAATAAAGCTGAGAAATAAATTGCATTTTTCTAATGACTAAAAAGGTCAAATAATTTGCATGTGATTGTTTGCTGTTTGTGCATCTTCTTTGCTAAATATCCTTGAGCTCGGGCATAAAGGACCTTCCTATATGACTAAAAACTAAAACTGGGAAGGGACAAGAGAGAAACCTGAATTTACCCACTGCTTGCTTAGCAAGCACAAAAGTCAAACAACAGTAATCTACCACTGGAGAAGTGAAAGCATGGAAAGAAACCTCTGTGGTGCAAGTGAGCAAAGATAGCTGAAAATTTGAAGGTGAAGGAGTAGTAATTCTAAGAAATAGCTTCTGGCCCCTCAGCCTTACCCAAGTGTAAAACTATAACAGCTCATTGCTAATGGAAATTTAACACTATGGTGTACTGAGGGTAAATCATGGAAGCAATAAAACCTAAGCCCAACTCAGTATCTACTGGTCAACATACAATGTCAGTGTTTAATGAAAAATGACAAGACATGCAAGAAAGCAATACAACCTACTCTCTCAATTAAAAAAAAAAGTCTAAAACAAAAACACAATTCATGGCCAGATTCATAAATGACTCTAATATTGAAATCATCAAACAACAATTTAAACATAACACTGTAACTAATAATTAAATGATCTAATAGAAAAGATAAACTTCATGCATGATCAGGTGAGGAAATTTAGCAAAAAGAAGACATTTATAAGAAAAAGTCTAATGAATATGTTGGACTGTTTTAAAGTGTGTAATGTGAGAGATGAATAACTCCTTCAATGATCCCATCAGTAGATTCAAAACAGTAGGGGAAAGAGAATTAGTGAACTTGAAGATTGTTCAATGGAATTATGACAATTGAAGCACAAAGAGAAAAAGAACATGAAAAATAAAACATGGCAAAGCATTCAAGAGCTGTGTTGTTGTTTAGTCACTCAGTCGTGTCTGACTCTTTGTGACTCCATGGACTGCGGTGCCCCAAGCTTCCCTGTCCTTCACTATCTCCCAGAGTTTGCTCAAACTCATCTCCACTGTGTCCATGATGCTCTCTAACCATCTCACTCCTTGTCACCCCCTCCTCCTCTTGCCCTCAATCTTTCCCAGCATCAGGGTCTTTTCCAATGAGTCAGTTCTTATGACCAATGTATTGGAGCTCCAGCTTCAGTATCAGTCCTTCCACTGAATATTCAGAGTTGATTTCCTTTAGGATTGACTAGTTTGATCTCCTTGCAGTCCAAGGGACTCTCAAGAGTCTTCTCCATCACCACAATTCAAAAGCATCAATTCTTTGGTGCTCAGCCTTCTTTATGGTCCAGCTCTCACATCCATACATGACTACTGGAAAAACCATAGCTTTGACTATGCAGACCTTTGTGGGCAAAGTGATGTCTCTGCTTTTTAACATGCTGTCTAGGTTTGTCAGAGCTTTCCTTCCAAAGAGCAAGCATCTTTTAATTTCATGGCCACAGTCACCACTCTTAGTAATTTTGGAGCCCAAGAAAGTAAAATCTGTCACTGTTTCCACTTCTTCCCCTTCTGTTGGCCATGAAGTGATGGGACTGGATGCTATGATCTTAGTTTTTTGAATGTCAAGCTTGAAGCCAGCTTTTTAATTCTCCTCTTTCACCCTCATCAAGAGTCTCCTTAGTTTCTCTTCATGTTCTGCCATTAGAATGGTACCATCTGCATATCTGAGATTATTGATATTTCTCTCAGCAATCTTGATTTCAGTTTGTGAGTCAACCAGCTTGGTATTTCATATGATGTATTCTGCATATAAGTTAAATAAGCAACATGACAATATATAGCTCTGACATACTCCTTTCCCAATTTCAAACCAGTAGGTTTTTTCATGTCCAGTTCTAACTGTTGCTCCTTGAACCACATCCAGGTTTCTCAGGAGACAAACAAGGAAGTCTTGAATTCCTATCTCTTGAAGTATTTTCCACAGTTTGTTGTGTTCCACACACAGTCAAAAGCTTTAGCATACTCAGTGAGACAGAAGTAGACTTTTCTATGGAATTCCCTTGCTTTTTCTATGATCCAACAAATGTTGGCATTTTGACCTTTGGTTCCTCTGCCTTTTCAAAATCCAGCTTGTATATCTGAAAGTTCTCAGTTCATGTAACACTGAAGTCCAGCTTGAAGGATTTTGAGCATTAACTTGCTAGCATGTAAAATGAGCCCAATTGTGTGGTAGTTTGAACATTCTTGGGCATTGCCCTTCTTTGGGAGCTGTGGGGCAATATCAAATCAAATACAGACACACACACACACACACACACACATATATATATGTAAATGGACTTCCAGAGAGTGAAGAGAGAATGGGACGCAGAAAATTTTTAGAGAGAGAATGATTAAGATTCTTTAAAAATACACACCAAGTGATATACACCAAATCGAAGATCTAAGAAACTCAGAGAACACAAATCAAGATAAATTCCAAAAGAAAGAACAAAAATGCCCTCTGTATGTCATTGTGAAACTGTAGGAAAAAATGAAAAAGAGAAAATGTTTAAGGCCATAGGAAAAAGAGAAATTTACTAAAGCAGCATTCTTGTCAATAACTATGGAAGCCAGAAGGCAGTAGAATAGCATCTTTAAAATACTGGGGAAAAACACTATTAACTCATAATTCTATATCCAGCTAGGATAACTTACCAAAATTAGAGTGAAACAAAGGATTTTTAGGGGGGGGAATGAGATAATTCACTGTTTATCAACTGGAGCTACAAGAAATACTAAAGCCCTACAGGCAGAAGGAGTATAATATCAGACTGAAATTTCAGTCTACACAAAGAAATGGAGATCTCTAGAAACAGCAAAAAAAAAAAATTAAAATATCATTTTCCTTATTTTTAATCACTCTAAAATATACCTGACTGAGTTGGAACTTAACATAAAAAGGAAACTATTAATAACAATTAGCACAAAAGAAGGGAGGGAGGAATTGTAAGGGTACTAACATAAACTTCTTACTTTATACATGAAGCAGAATAAAATAATTTGAGTGTGATTAATTAAAGATAATCCCAGGGACGGGGGAGCCTGGTGGGCTGCCGCCTATGGGGTTGCACAGAGTCGGACACGACTGAAGCGACTTAGCAGCAGCAGCAACAGCAGCAGCAGCAATTAAAGATATATATTGAAACCATAGAGAAACCACTAGAAAATTTAACAATAGTGGAGTTATAAAAGTACCCAGTCTGGACTTCCCTTGTGGTCCAGTGGTTAAGAATTCTCCTGCCAATGCAGAGGACATGGCTTTGATACCTGGTCTGGGAAGATTCCACATGCCATGGGGCAATCAACCCCACTCATCACAACTACAGCATCCTGCACACTCTAGAACCTGTGCACCAAAACTACTCAGCCCGTGTGCCACAACTACTGAAGGCCGTGCACCCTAGAGCCTGTGTCCTCCAACAAGAGCAGCCACCACATGAGAATCCTGTACACTGCAACTAGAGAGTATCCCCCACTCGCTGCAGCTACAGAAAGCCTGCGTGCAGCAATAACGGCTCAGCACAGCCATGCATGAAGCTATTGCTTCAGTCGTGTCCAACTCTTTGTGACCCTATGGACTGTCACCTGCCAGGCTCCTCTGTCCATGGGGATTCCCCAGGCAAGAATACAGGAGTGGGTTACCATGTCCTCCTTCAGGGATCTTCCCAACTCAGGGGCTGAACCTGTGTTTCCTGTGGCTCCTCCTTTGCAGGTGGATTCTTGACCACTGAATCACTGTGGAAGCCCTAGCACAGCCATAAATAAATATCTTTTTTAAAAGTACTCAATCTATAAGTATCCACAATGAGGTAAAAAGGATAAAATAGCAGATGAAACAGAAAGAGTACAACTTGGAAAATGAGACACTTAAATCCAACAATATCTGTAACTGCATTAAATATAATTTATCTTAATTCCCCCATTTAAGTGGCAAAAAAATTATCAGATTAAGTAAAAAGCAAGATGTTGTCTTCAAGAAATCTGCTGTAAGTATAAAGATTATAGATAGGTTAAAAACAAATGTATAGAAAAAAAATTCAATATGCCTATACTAATTCTAAGAAAAGTAGAGTGGAGAAGGAAATGGCAACCCACTCCAGTGTTCTTGCCTGGAGAATCCCAGGGATGGGGGAGCCTGGTGGGCTGCTCATGGTCACACAGAGTCGGACATGACTGAAGAGACTTAGCAGCAGCAGCAGCAGAAAGGTTATATTAATGAACTTTAAATCAAAAAATATTGTGAGTGATAAAGGAAGACATTACAAAGTGGTAAAAGAAGACATTACAAAATTCTTGGAGAATTTACCAAGAAGACATAGCAATTCTGAATGTCTATGTACATAATGACAGAGCTTCAAAATAGAGAATGGAGAAGCAAAAATTAGACATATACATACATGGCAAATTGATTTTTTACAATGGTACTGAGGTGATTCGATGGAGAGAAGAAGAATATTCTCCAAGATGATAGTCTTTCTAGAGAAATACTAGAACAATTGGATATCTATATGGAAAAACAAAATAAACAAAAAATTTAACCCTTTTCTCACACCACACACTCACAAAATTTATCTAAATGTAAGAGGTAAAACTAAACCTAGGAAGAAATATGAGTAAAAAGCTTTGTAACTTCAAATTATGTAAAGTTTTATTAGATACAATGCAAAAATCATAAAATAAAGAATGAAAGAGGGTAAATTTGATTTAATCAAGATTACAATATATTACTCTTACACAAAGACATAGTGCAGAATGTGGGGGGGGGGGGGGCAGAAAAATTCCTGGTGAGCCTGTGCTTCAATATAGTTCAGCCTAAAATCTACACCAGAGTTTTTCACAACTAAGAATACTGACCAATCAAAAAATATGTGTGTGTGTATAATAAAATGTGGTTGCATGAGGTACAAACTGGAAAATCATAACTATCAGCTGTATACATAAACATTTTTTTCTTATGTTCAGTTTTAATGAAACCAAAACTTTAGGGACTTTAGTCATTCACTGGCAGAAAATATCTACAAAACATATATTTTTATCCTAAATATATAAAAAACTCTTACTAGTGAATAATAAGTAAAGCAAATATATTGTAAAAGGATACAAGATGCTTTGAAAAAGATGTTTTACTAACGGAGGATATGCACATGGCAAGTAAGTACATGAAAAGGCAATAATCTCACTTGTCTTTGAAGAAATGCAATTTAAAATCACAGAGATACTACTGCACTTATTAGAATGGCTGAAATTAAAAGGCGTGGAATTACTGAATGTTGCCAAAGATGTGGAAACACTGTAACCATCACGCATTGGCAGTAGGGATGCAGAAAGATATACCCATGTCAGAAAAAAAATGCTGTTTCTTATTATGCTAAACACATATCTACTACCTAAACCTACCACTCATCTTCTATATATTTTTGCAAGAGAAATAAAAACATATGTATACACAAAGTTCCTATAACCACATATATTGTTATAGCACGTTTTTTCATAACAGCCCCAAATGGAAGCAACCAAAGCGTCTATCAGCTGGTGAATAAATGAACAAATTGTGTTTGATTCACACCACAGAACAGTACTCAGTAATGAAAAAGGATAAGCTACAGATAAATGCAATAATATGGGTAAATTTCAAAAGCATTGTGCTAAGCAAAAGAAGCTAGACATAAAGATTACACACTATGTAATTTTATTTATATGATATTTTATATAATCAAACCTATAGGTAGAGAAAACTGATGAGTGGTTGCCAGGGACTGGAGAAGGCTGACTGAAAAAGGCAGGAAAAATTGGGGGGATTGAATAAAAATGTTCTATAGCTTGATTGTACAGTGATTACCCAGCTGTACACATAATGTGTTACAATGAACTGTACACTTAAAAATGATGACTTTCATTGAATGTGAATTACACCTCAATAAAAATCAAAAGGAAAATAATATGTAAATGTAAAAGCCAGTGAGTTTCAATAATAATTTAGATAACAACATAACAGTTGTGATCAATATTTTTCAGTGCAGTCCTGAAATGACTATATGAAATAATTCCTTAGTTCAACTTTCCAGTTCCCCAAATATGCCATAGTACATGCTAGGTGTTAGACATCTGTTGAATTAGTCCTGAATATTCACTGGAAGGACTGATGCTGAAGCTCCAATACTTTGACCACCTGATGGGAAGAACTGACACACTGAAAAAGACCCTGATGCTGGGAGAGATTGAAGGCAGGAGGAGAAGGGGATGACAGAGGATGAGATGGTTGGATGGCATCACCAACTTGATGGACATGAGTTTGAGCAAGCTCTGGGAGTTGGTGATGGACAGGGAAGCCTGCATGCTGCAGTCCATGGGGTTGCAAAGAGTCGGACACAACTGACTGATTGAACTGAACTGAACTGAGACATCCGTTGAATGAATAAATGAATGAATGAATGAATGATCACTAAATAAAAAGGGAAACCAAGACTATGAAAACACACAGAATTCGTGCTATGTAATAGTACCCACCATGAGGCATCCACATTAATAGATGATGACTTAGGTTATTGCATGTAAATCACTACAGAAGGATGTGGATGAGCAGTCAGGCTCCATGCAGTTCTGATGGCTGTCTTTCTTGTTGTCATAGAAAGAATCAGCTTGGAGATTCACTGATAGATAAGGCGTACTTTTTATATTGCTGTTCTACTTCATTACTTTTTATCTTTTTTTTTTTTACTGTTTTAGAATTTATTTTTTCTGTTATTTGTTATGTCTTTGTTTTAATGTAAGATTTTTTGTTTTGTCTTTTTAAAATACATTTATGGCTATAGTTTTTTTTTCTGAGTTCTACTTTGGTCATGTTCACCATTTTAAAGTGTAGAATATTTATTGGTGTTCATTTATAACTTGTTCATGATTTGGCGTCTGTTTTCTTTAAATCAAGAATTGAAAAAAATTTTTTTCAGGTGAATCATTGCTTCTCCTCCGTCCTGATCACCATTCTGCATTCTTGTTCTCTTTTGATATTAATTTCTTACTCAATTTTGTTATGGCCAGAGAAAAATGGCTTTAAAGATTTATGCTTTTTGTAACTTACATTAAAAATTTTATTTAATACATTGCACAACTCTGTAAGTATTCCTTGAGTGCTAAAAATTCGGGGATGAGGAAGAGTATGTTAATTCATGACTAAGGCATGTTATTTGTGTTAATCACACTCTCCATATCCTTGCATATTTTGGTTGATTTGATCTGTATTTGGTTGACTTGATCTGTATTATAGTTTGAGCAAGCTCTGGGAGTTGGTGATGGACAGGGAAGCCTGGCGTGCTTCAGTCCATGGGGTCGCAAAGAGTCAGACATGACTGAGCAACTGAACTGAACTGATCTGTATTTCTCAGAAAGTTGTGTTAAAGTCTATCTGTAATCAAGGATTTGTCCATTTCTCATTTGTTTAAATACAGTTTGACTGCATCTGTTTTCTGTTTTGCTCTGGTTAATATCCTTATCAAATTTCTTTATTTTGTGAATATCTACCTCATGCACTTCTTCCGACCCCTTACTTTCAGACTTTCTGTTCTATTTTGTGAAGTTCTATCTCTGAGGACACCTACATACTGCATCTTATTTGATAAAAAATCTGGGAACTCTGTCTTCTGATAGATCAGTTGAATCTGCCAGGAAACAAACAAAAGACAGTAACCTGCACCATATTTATTGGGGGAGTACAGGTCAAGATAAAAGTATCATAAGCAGGAAAAGGCAAGGACAAACTTTCTCTAGCAAAACAGGTCTGCTCCATATGGAAGCAGAGGGGAAGGAAGAAGAACACGGGGAAAAGAGTCTGACTCAGTCCACAACCTGAAATTTCCAACCTAGTTAATATGAGACCGCAGCCCAAGCTGCCCCTAACAGGGCTCAGTGTTCTGTAGAAGTGGTTTGTGTGAGTATCCTTGGCAATTTCCCAGGGCTAGGTCAGCCTTGGGGGGAATGTGGTGGTGGATTTGGAGAGGGCAATAGAGTCAGCCATTAAGTTCCTCATTACAGGAACTCTGAGCAAGTCCCCTAACATTGTTGTTTAAATGCTTAGATTAATTCCTCTCATCTTATTTTATGTTTTCCAATTTTTGTTTGTATTTCTTTCTTGCATTCTATTGGACTAACTTTTCCTTATTCAGTTTCATCACAATGGTGATTTAGAAGATAGACATTTATGTTATTCACCTGGACATATTGTTTGATGCATGTAATTTAAAAAAATTATGATCAGAGCATAGTTGATTTACAATGTTGTGTTAGTTTCAGGTGTACAGCAAAGTGAATCAGTTATACATGTACATATATCTACTCTTTTTAGATGCTTCTCCCATATAGGTCATTACAGAGTAGTGAGTAGAGTTACCTCAGCGGTTTGATACAGCTGGTCCTTATTAGTTATCTATTTTATATTTCAGTTCAGTTCAATTCAGTTGCTCAGTTGTGTCCTACTCTTTGTCATTCCATGGACTGCAGCCCGCCAGGCTTCCCTGTCCATCATCAACTCCCAGAGCTTATTCAAACTCATGCCCATTGACTCGGTGATGCCATCCAACCATCTCAGCCTCTGTCATCGCCTTCTCCTCCTGTCTTCAATCTTTCCCAGCATCAGGGTCTTTTCCAAGGAGTCAGTTCTTTGCATCAGGTGGCCAAAGTATTGGAGTTTCAGCTTCAACATCAGTCCTTCCAATTAATATTCGGGACTGTTATCCTTTAGGATGGACTGGTTAGATCTCCTTGCAGTCCAAGGAACTCTCAAGAGTCTTATCCAACACCACAGTTCAAAAGCATCAATTCTTTGGCGCTCAGCTTTCTTTATGGTCCAACTCTCACATCCATACATGACTACTGGAAAAACCATAGGTTTGACTAGATGGACCTTTGTTGGCAAAATAATGTCTCTGGTTTTTTAAATGCTGTCTAATTTGGTCATAACTTTTCTTCCAAGGAACAAGCATCTTTCAATTTCATGGCTGCAGTCACCATCTGCAGTGATTTTGGGGTCCCCCAAAAATAAAATCTGTCACTGTTTTAGTACTGTGTGTATGTCAGTTCCCATCTCCAAAATTATCCCTCCCCACTCTTACCCCCAGGCTTCCCAGATAGCAGGAAGTGGTAAAAACAAACAAACAAACAAATCCTGCCTGCCAATGCAGGAGACGTAAGAGATGTGGGTTCGATCCCTGGGTCAGGAAGATCCCCTGGAGGAGAGCATGGCAACCCACTCCAGTTATCTTGCCTGGGGAATTCCCATGAATGGAGGAGCTCAATGGGCTACAGTCCTTAGGATTGCAAAGAGTCGAATATGACTGAAGTGACTTAGCATGCACACATGCACAACCCCAAGAAACCACACGTTTGTCTTGTAGATCTATGATTCTACTTCTGTTTTGTAAATAGGCTCATTTGCACCCTTTTAAAAATATTCTACATATATTTAATATCATATGATATTTGTCTTTCTTTGACTTACTTTTGAAAAACAGATTATCACAATAATGCATGAATCTGGCTGAAGAATCAAATGGTTCAGAAGCCCTTACTCTTGTAAGCAAGAAGTTCAGCTCCTATACTTCCAAATCCCAGCCTGTCTTTCCAGAAGTAAACCCTTTAATCTCTTTAAATCTTCTTATTTCTACTTCTAGAAATTTAATTCACCATTTTGACTTGTTAGCTATAGATATCGTCTAATAACTTTTTGCCATGTTTTAATGATGCTTTTGTGCAATTACATGACATCTAGTAATATCGCTATCCTTCAAAAAATATTTTTCACTTTTATTAATTTCTTTATTGTTCATCTCTTAGTTTGTAGCAAATGTGTATGTAATACTATGTGCTATACACTATTCTAAGTATTTTAGATAGATGCATTCATTTAACCTGGTTATGATTGATACCCTCATTTTACAGATGGGGCTGGAGAAGGCAATGGTACCCCACTCCAGTACTCTTGCCTGGAAACTCCCATGGACGGAGGAGCCTGGTGGGCCGCAGTCCATGGGGTTGCGAAGAGTCAGACATGACTGAAGCGACTTAGCTTTCACTTTTCACTTTCATGCATTGGAGAAGGAAATGGCAACCCATTCCAGCATTCTTGCCTGGAGAATCCCAAGGATGGAGGAGCCTGGTGGGCTGCCGTCTACGGGGTTGCACAGAGTCGGACACGACTGAAGCGACTTAGCAGTAGCAGCACAGATGGGGCAACTGAAGTACAGAAAGATTATGTAATGTGTCCAAGATCACACAACTAATAAATGACAGAGATGGCATTCAAACCTGGAGACCCCCTGCTCTTTGCCACTGTTCTATCCTGTCTCTATTTCTTATTTAATCAATGATCAATTTATTTAATCAATAAATCTCTGAATTAAGTCTTTTGAATTTTAACTTTTAAAGTGAGGATATTTCCACTTCCCAACCTCTTTCAAATGAACTTTTACTTTTATTTGGCCAAGATTTATAATATTTGCAGTATAATCAAAGTTGGATCTTCTGTGTTTCATTTATGGGGTGAGTCTGCAAGTCAAAGGCTAATAAATGATGTTGATTTTATTATGATTATATGAATATTTCTGACAAAAGAACAAAGTAACAGGATACATTTCTTTCACCAGGAGACCAACCTCTTGACCACAAAGCCACTCAAAGAAAAATGTACTCAAAGTCAAGTTTAAGTTCATTCTTAAAAATCTAACATCACCAATTGTCTTCAGCAAGCCCCATAGTTCTTCCAAGGTCTCAGTCATTCTGCCCCCCATCCCCCACCTCATTGCTTACTCCATAGTGTCTGACGCTTTGCACCCCCAGGGACTATAGCCCACCAGGCTCCTATGTCCATGGGATTTCCCAGGCAAGAATATCAGAGTGGGTTGCCATTTCCTCCTCCAGGGGACCTTCCCCACCCAGGGACAGAACTCACTTCTCTTGAGTCTCCTGCATCAGAAGATGGGTTCTTTACCACCTGGGAAGTTCTAATCATTCTATACAATCCTCCAACTGTCCTTTTATTCTGGAGTCACCTTCCCACCCTGGTCTGGACTTACTGGTCTCTGTGCTTGGTGCTTGCAAGGATTCTGAAATAGGACATCATTATTTCTCAGTTTCGATACACTGTTTTCTGGATCCCATATTTTTCTCTTTTTTGGTTCTTGGTTTACTCTGTTTTGCTAGAGTCATCAAATAATTCCCAAGGAAAAAGTGTGTTTGAGGTAAGTTTCCAGGTCTGTTCAGTCTGAAAATATCTTTATTCTTCCCTTTCACTTACCTCATAGCTTGCTTGGCTATACACTTCCAATTCGAAAGTCAATTTCCAAGTCACCCTAAGAACTTTGAAGGTTTTGTTCCATTTTTATTTCTAGTGTCCAGTAGAGAGAGTTAGACACGTGATGCCCAGTTAATGCTTCCTCCTTTGTAGAGGATGTCTTATTTCTGTGAATATACTGATATGGAAAATGAAATGATATTTTCACTTATTGTGGAGTACTTCAAACTGAAGATTCTGTTGTGGGAAATCTATTATATTTTCAATATAATTTTTTCCCTCTGTTTTCTCAGTTCTCTATTTCTGGAATTCTTATTTGTCTAAAGCCATGATTTCAGGTTGAATCCACTATGCCTATCGTTTCTTTTCTTTTCTTCTTTCTTTCCTTTCCTTTTCGAAACTAATTTAGAGTAAAACTGATGTTTGTGCACATTTCCAAAAAATTTGACACATACATCAGATCAGATCAGATCAGTCGCTCAGTCATGTCCGACTCTTTGCGACCCCATGAATCGCAGCACGCCAGGCTTCCCTGTCCATCACCAACTCCCAGAGTTCACTCAGACTCACGTCCATCGAGTCAGTGATGCCATCCAGCCATCTCATCCTCTGTCATCCCCTTCTCCTCCTGCCTCCAATCCCTCCCAGCATCAGAGTCCTTTCCAGTGAGTCAACTCTTTGCATGAGGTGGCCAAAGTACTGGAGTTTCAGCTTTAGCATCATTCCTTCCAAAGAAATCCCAGGGCTGATCTCCTAGATTCATACAATAACTCCCACTTGTAATAGAAGAATTCCATCACACAAAACCCTCCCTTGTTGTTATCTCTTTATAGTCACATCCACTCCCCACATCCTAATCCCTCACTACTGCTATTTCTTCTCCATCACTATTGTTTTGACTTCTCAAGAATATCATTTAAAAGGAATCATATAATATGTAACCTTTGAAACTGATTTTTTTACTCAGCATAATGCCTTTGAAAGCCATACAAATTTTTACATGAATTAATAGTTTATTCTTGTTTATTGCTGAAGAGTATTTCACTGCATGGAGGTACTTCTATTTGTTTATCCACTTACACATTGGATAGCATTTGACTTGTTTCAGCTTTTAGCAATTATGAACAAAAGTTGCTATAAACATCTATTTATAGGTATATCAGATGACAACATTTTCATTGTTCCCTCACAATAATGTTAGTTGATCGGATATAGATTTCTAGGTTCAAAATTACTTTCTTACAGTCTATGGACCTTGCTCCACTGAAAATTTATCTGCAAATTTTCTGATTATTTGGGTTCTCCTGGGCAACAGTATAAAGAGGATTCTACTGAATGCAGTTCCCTCCTGCCTCAACAACCTAATCCATGCTACCAGCCTCTCCTAACCACAGACCTTCTGGAATCTACAGGACTTGGCTTAGTGGCATGAGTCTTTGGAAACTAATGGCCCTTGCAGGGAGCATAGGTGGTGAATAAGTGACCCAAGAGCAGTGATGCAGCTCGGGAGCAGGGTAGGAGTGCAATGTGACCTGAGGAGAGTTGTCTAGGGACATTCTTGAAGGTCAAGGAGTAAAATGAATGCATAAACTGAGGCTTTCCTGATCCTGGTGCTCAACATCCTGTGTTGGGACATCGATGAGCAAGAGATCTCTCCAGGTGCCTTAACAGCAGGTGACAATTGCCTTTACTTTTCAGGCTCTTGGGGCCAGGAACTACCACATTTTTTTCATCATCCATACAACCCCTGCTGTTCAGGAAAAAAAAACAGCAGCTGTAGCTAACTGAACTACATAAATCCAGAAAGAATAATATTCTAATTAAAAGAGCCCAGAGACCTTAATGAGAAGGATCAGGAAGAACTCTTAGTATTCAAACCTAGTTAAAAAAAAAATACTGCTGGAGGAGGCTGTGAATATCTGGATAAAAAAAGAAGCATAAGATGTAAGAAAATTAATTTTCATAATAAAATACTTGGGGGGGCTTAAAATAAAGTGAAAAATGGTAAATAAATCAAATGAAAGATTTATCACTGTTAAGATTAAATTAATACTGTCACAAGTCAAGAGCAAGAGATACTTGAAAGAACAGAAAAATATGCAAAAAGATTATGAACTTGATAGAATAGGTAAAAGGATTAAGGGATAAATCCTAGAGATCTAAACATTTGAGTGACAGAAATTATGGGAAAAGAAGCAGCTGATATACAAGAGATATTATTAAACTTTAACAAATGTATACATTCCATGAATTGAGAAAAGTCTGCAGATTTAAAGTGCTTAAACAAATTGAAATAAATTAATGAAGAAACACATATACACACAAACACATGTCTAGACCCACTTGGTGAAATTCTTGAATTTCACAGAAAAATTGAAATTGTACTTGCTTCCAAGTAAACAGCACAAGTTAATAACATCAGACTTTTCATCTGCCCTACTAAATGCTGGAAGACAATAGAATTGTTTCTATAGATGAATAAAGAAAGACCTATAATGAGAAATTTCTATGCCTGGTGACATAGCACAAATCTAGTAGTGTGAAAGAAATGTGCTAAAAAAATTAGAAAGTACATCACCCAAATATCCTATCTGAGCAGAATACTTGTAAAATGACTTCAATGAAAAAAATAAAGATGAGGGAAGATGAAGATAAAAAGAAAATGCAGTGAGCAATACACCTGGCTAATATATAAATATCAAATATTCAACACAAATGCATGCATATACATAGAAAGTTTAATTATTTTTATAAAGACACAGAATAAAAGGAACACAGTAGCTAAACCATTTTAATAAAATCTACAAGTGAGAGTGACAGGGAGAGAAGAGGGAGGAAAAAATATCAAAGTTCACATACTAAATAAAAGGAAGGCTTGGGAATAGTTGGGGTAAGTGAAATTATTTTATGCCTCTCGTTGAGGAATTCTGAGATGGGGTAATTAAGGCTTCATGAGGGAAGGACATAGGAAATAAATGGTAACTAACTTTTGAATAATGGTGAAGTAATATATATTTGAATCAAAGAGCAGGGGAAGGGAAGTTAGCAATAAGTGTAAAAGAAAAGTGCAATAGATCTTTATAGCAGAGGCAAAAGTGGAATAAATAGCAACATGATCAAAATGGTAAAATAAAGAAAAGGAAAAAGGACACCACAGTGTGCAACAGGCATAAACATAAAGTTAGATAGAGGAAATGAAACTAAATTTATTCATGACTCCTCTAAACGTAAACAGCTGCACTCCAGCAGTTGCTGGAGTAGCTGGAATGGTCAGGAACTCTCAGGATTAACAAACAAAATCTGACAGTCTGCTTGTTAAGTCATACTTAAAATAAAGTAATAAAAGCTGAACAAAAGGATAGTGCTTGAACTCAATATGTTTAAAATGTCATTTTCCCTCAAATTGATCTTGTGGATTTTAACAAGGTGATTTGAAATTGTATGGAAAAATAGAATGCTGAGTATAGCCAAGGCACTCTTGAAAAGGAAGAACATGGTGAGAAGACTCAATGTATTCATCCATCTGTGGCCAGCATCACGTTAGTTTTATAACAAGTCTTTGATATCTAGATGAACAAAATAGAATGGAAAAATCCACAAGCAGAGATATTACTATAGAGCAATGGGGGAAGACATCTATATTTAAGTAAATGATTCTAGAAAAATATAGTATTTTTATGGAAATGAAATTTGGAATTAGATCCCTACCTCACACCATTCACAAAAGTCAACTTTGGATGTATTATGAAGCTAAATATGAAAAGCAAAACTTATAAAACTTTTAGAAAGTTTATTAATAATATGGGAGCATATGTTTAAGACCTTTGGTATTGGAAAATGCTTCTTAAACAGGCACAAAATGTACTAAAGACAAAGAAAAGAGATTGGTATACCATATCAGAATTAGAAAATTGAATATACCACATACAACTTAGAAGTCACAAAGTGGGGATTGTATTTGTAACACACAAAACTAACAAATTATTTCTACACAGAATATGTGAAGAACTTTTTTCATAGATAGATAGATAGATGACAACCCAACAGAAAATAAACAGAACAATTGAATAGAAATTTTGTAGAAAAATTAACCTCCTCTGCTCCTTCCATGAGTCCCTATTAACACTTTACCAGGAGGTTTTCTTTCCTTAGAAGGCATTTCTCAGATTCAGCTGATGGATGCTCAGTTTATAGGGGTGTAGAGTGGGGGATAGGTGTTGAAAAGGAAATTTCTTGGTGGCTGCTCTAAATGGCATCTTCTAATTCAGTTCCCATAACACATTCTCTGCAACTGGCCTCTCCTGAGAAATAGGTCATAATTTTCCATTCATCTGGTGAGTTCAGTTTAGTTCAGTTGCTCAGTCATGTCTGGCTCTTTGCAACCCCATGGACTGCAGCACACAAGGCTTCCATGTCCATCACCAACTCCTGAAGCTTGCTCAAACTCATGTCCATTGAGTCAGTGATGACATCCTCTGCTGTCCCCTTCTCCTCCTGCCCTCAATCTTGCCCAGAATCAGGGTCTTTTCCAAGGAGTCAGTTCTTCGCTTCAGGTGGCCAAAGTGTTGGAGCTTCAGCTTCAGCACCAGTTCTTCTGATGAATATTCAGGACTGATTTCCTTTAGGATTGACTGGTTTGCTCTCCTTGCAGTCCAAGGGACTCTTAAGAGTCTTCTCCAAGACCACAGTTCAAAAGCATAATTTATTCAGCACTCAGCTTTCTTTATAGTCCAACTCTCACATCCATACATGACTACTAGGAAAACCATAGCTTTGACTAGATGGACCTTTGTTGGCAAAGTAATGTATCTGCTTTTTAATATGCTGTCTAGGTTGGTCATAGCTTTTCTTCCAAGGAGCAAGTGTGTTTTAATTTCATGGCTGCAGTCATCATTTGCAGTGATTTTGGAGCCCAAGAAAATAAAGTCTGTCACTGTTTCCATTGTTTCCCCATCTATTTGCCATGAAGTGATGGGACTGGATAACATGATCTTAGTTTTCTGAATGTTGAACTTAAAGCAACTTTTTCACTCTCCTCTTTCACTTTCATCAAGAGGCTCTTTAGTTCTTCTTTGTTTTCTGCCATAAGGATGGTATCATTTGCATATCTGAGGTTATTGATATTTCTCCCAGTAATCTTGATTCCAGCTTGTGTTTCATCCAGCCCAGCATTTCACATGATATACTCTACATATAAGTTAAATAAACAGGGTGACAATACACAGCCTTGATGTACTCCTCTCTTGTTCCATGTCCAGTTTTAACTGTTGCTTCTTGACCTGCATATAGATTTCTCAGGAGGCAGGTAAGGTGGTCTGGTATTCCCACCTCTTTAAGAATTTTAGTTTGTTGTAAGCCACATAGTCAAAGGCCTTGGTGCAATCAATAAAGTAGAAGTCGATGTTTTTCTGGAACTGTCTTGTTTTTTACAATGCAAGATTTAGGTACAAAACTTAGGTGCAAAACTTTTGATGCAAAACTTTGAGGGAAAGTACCAGAATATTGACTTCAGTTCTAGATCCAAGCTATTTACCCCAATAATTTAGCTGCTATCTAGTTATCACGTTGAAACGTTCATCTGATTCTTAATTGACTCAAAACTTACAGGCAAGAAGGGTATGATGCAGTTTTCTCTGCATATTCCAAGAGTGCCCTAAAACATGCTATGGCCAGTGAACCTGGGCGCCCGTGATACCTGAAATGCACATCCAAGTTGTTCCCAGCTCCACACAGTAGTCACCTTCCATTATCTCCAGAACTGTATAGAAACAGGTCCCTTCAGCAAAACTTTCTTTGGAAATAAGTGAAGAGAGAAGAAATGTCCATGAAAGGTGGTGGGAAAGAGGGCAGCACAGGAGGTGCCTGGGATGATGGGGGAAGACACAGTGGGAAGGGGTGACTACAGTCACAGCCATGAGAAGAGTCCAGGTGCCTCTCTCCCGTCTAGAAATCCACAGGAAGGCATTGACCTGACTTCTTGTGGCAAGTTGGATACCTTAAAAAAATTTTGTTTTAGTTAAAGGAAACATAACTTCAGAAAGTCAAAAGACTTGGAGCATCTAGGATACATGTAAAAAAAATCATTATATCAAATTAAATAAAAAATAACTATAATCAAAATTATCCATGTGATGTGTTATGTCATTGGAAAACAGTAAAATAATAAAGAAGATAAACATTAAAATTATTTAAATGAGTGAATGAATTAATGCTATGCACAGAAGTACCAAAAAACAAACAAACAAACAAACAAAAACAAATCAGCTACCAACATGGTAAATGTGGCTTTTAGTGTTACTCATGGAGAAGAACTCAAGAAGCCACTGGAAACATGAGTGATGGTGGATGCTGTGGAGGATTGATCATCAGAATGGCGTAGGCCATTACAATCATTGGATATGAGGGGAGCCAGAGATGTATATCCTGCAATACATATGACATTCTCCAACCAGGTACTGTCTCACAGTACTAGGAATACTCTTGGTGAAAAGTACAGTTTGGGTGTTTATTTCCTACTTGTCTATATTTGTCAACTTATTTGCACAAATCTATTCCCTTTATTAGCAAACATTAAAAGGCACCTATTATATAATTCAAAAATGCAAAAAAAAGAATAAACTACAGATGAAGCAAAGATAAAAAGAATCACCTATATTCTTATTGCCAAAAGATAACACTTCCCAGGTGGCGCTTGTTGTAAAGACTCTACCTGCCAATGCAGGAGCACAAGAGATACAGCTTCAATCCCTGGGTCAGGAAGATCCCCTGAAGTAGGAAATGGCACCCCACTCCAGTATTCTTGCCTGGAAAATTTCATGGGCAGAGGAGCCTGATGGGCTATAGTCCATGGGGGTCACAAAATCAGACATGACTGAACGACTGAGCACATTCACTAGCATGTACTCAGTCGTTGAGCACATATGCAGTGTGCCCAAGGAGTACTCAATAATTGTGCTCAATAATGCTAGCTTGGCTAGTATTATTTTAGAATTTGTGATAGGCGAATTAAGGGCCCAGTTCCTCTCTCCTTCCTATCTTCTCTCTCCTTGCGCTCTGCCATGTGACTTTGGAATTCTTTTCAGGGATCAGAATGCATTTCTCTACCCCTTGTGACCAGCTTTGGCCAAAGCCCAAGATAGAAGTGGTGGCCGGCCCATTCTGAGTGAGGCCTCGGGAGGCCTGACATACTTTGGCCTCTGCCTCCATCATGGAAACAAGCCTGGGCTCCTCTGAGAGAGGAAGAGAAGTATGTGGAGGAGAGGAAGTTATCCCAGGACTCCTGTTCCAGGGAACATAAGGCTGAAAGGCGTGCTTTGTAACTGTTTCCCAAAACCTGAAAGGTTGTAGGGATAACCTACAGGAGAGAGTTTATGATAGTCCATCACAAAATCAGTAGAAAGGAGACCTCTTGGAAATGGGCTTCTGGTCAGGAAGAAGAGTTCCCAGAGTCAGCTTCTTCCCAAGCCTCTTTGTGGTTTGTCTAGATTCCTGCTTATTGTCCTGGTTGGGGTATGCAGTGAGGGGCATCCAGCCTCTGTTCTTCTGGAGCCAGCAGCCTGCGATCTATGCCCATATCCAAGTATCTGAAACCACATGGAGAGGAGAATCTTACATATGGTTGAGCAGAAGCTTAGGGGGTGCCTGCCATAGCTTTGACATGGTAGCTTTGCATATTATGATGTCACTTTGTAACAAATAAGGGAAAAATGTCTTTAGGAAGAGCTCCTTTTCCTGATCTGCACCTGAGTGACACCTAGACTGGCACTGGGCACAGTAGTAAATAGTTTGGGCCAATGATGCTATTTGCTCCCATGAGCTGAAGCCTCAGTCCAGACACATCAAAAGATGACTGATCTTAGCATGACTGAGTCCTTTATGCATGGTCTGATGTGGTAGCCATTAGCTAAGTCCCTTCAGTCGTGTCCAACTCTTTGTGACCCTATGGACTGTAGCCCACCAGAGGACTGTAGATCCTCTGCCTATGGGATTCTCCAGGCAAGAATACTGGAGTGGGTTGCCATGCCCTACTCCAGGGGATCTTCCTGACCCAGGGATCAAACCTACCTTTCTTACATCTCCTGCATTGGCAGGCAGGTTCTTTACCACTAGCGCCACTTGGATATTAGAATTCAAATTGAAATTTTAAAAGTTTAAATACAAGAAAAACTCAGTTCTTCAGTCTCATTGGCCATATTTCAAGTATTCAATAACCACATGGGGTTTGAAGCAACATAATCCTATTATCAAAGGAACAGTGCAAATATATAATTGACCATTTCTATCATGGCAGAAAGTTCTACTGGACAGTGTTGCTGATAAATAGCCAGGCAAGACCCCCTTCCTGCCTGAATGCTAGGAGATGAACTGGAGGGGCCCCTGCTGCTCTGGGTTCTGAAGCAACAAAACCAAGGGAACACCCTTTCCAATGTGGTGCCCCAGGCAGAAACAGATGCCCAGAAAACTCCCCACACCCAAGTGCCTTCACCTACATTATTTCACACAAGCACTCCACTGGGCTCTGCTGTTATTGCACGTCACCTACCTAAATCCAGAGTGAATGTCTTGCTATTCGGGAAAATTACACGAGTGAGAGCCCCAGATGCATGTGCAAGGCTTTTGTGAAGTGAAATCCAGTCTTAGTACATTGCCTTTAATCCAAATGCATTTTGATAACAGTGGTTTCAATTGTTGCAAACTACAGAACACATGGAGAATCCCTGGAGAAACAGATGTTAGATCTTCTGATAGCAGTAAAACATCCCCCCTGCTCCAAAATCTTGTAAATATGAGCAAACTTGACTAATAGAGTATTTGGCAGTTAAAGAGATAGGAATGCACGGTGGATGTCATTTGGTTTTATAAAATAGTGGCATGAGTGTCATTAAAAAAGAAATATTCTTTTAAATGTCTGTTATTTAGTTTTAAAATGAAAAATATTGAATAGTTAAACTTTATTAAGTGTAAAATTGGTTTTCAGACTGCTTTGGAGTGTTAGCAACCAGGAAGCAAAACTTGAAAAGTCATTGGAAGCAGCTGCTATTTAAACAACAACAACAACAACAAAAATTCAAAAAGCTAATTTTCAGGATCAAGTCCAAGGTGAAGCCTTTGGGTCAATTGAAAAGGCTGTTGTGGGTTTGGGCCTTGTATCCCAGGGAACTCTACAAACATATCTACACATATACACTATAAATAAATAAATATAAATATATATATATATATATACACATATACATATATACGTATGCACAAATAGAAATATATATATATATATATATATATATATATCGGAGAAGGCAATGGCACCCCACTCCAGTACTCTTGCCTGGAAAATCCCATGGACGGAGGAGCCTGGTAGGCTACAGTCCATGGGGTCACTAAAAGTCAAACATAACTGAGCGACTTCACTTTCACTATTCATTTTCATGCATTGGAGAAGGAAATGGCAACCCACTCCAGTGTTCTTGCCTGGAGAATCCCAGGGACGGGGGAGCCTGGTGGGCTGCCGTCTATGGGGTCGTACAGAGTCGGACACAACTGAAGTGACTTAGCAGCAGCAGCAGCAGCAGTTTATATATATATATATATGTATATATAAACTTTGAAAATGTAAGAAAGTTGAGAGACTTGAGTTTTAATTCAGAAACTTATAGGACAAAGCATTCATTTCTACTAGATTCAAGAGTAAATATCTGAAAACAAGGGTTCACAACTGGACTGAAACTGATACAATCGTTTTAACGTCCATCTCTCTGGCCTCCACCTGTATGTACCTGCACTCACTGCAGTTAGTAAATCAATGTCAAAATGGAGAATGAATGAAATCCAACTTATGGCATAGAACCTCCACATCTTTATGAGCCTTGGGCTTCCCTGGTGGCTCAGATGGTAAAGAATCTTGCCTGTAATGCAAGAGACCTGGGTTCAATCCCTGGATTTGGAAGATCTCCTGGAGGAGGGCATGGCAGCCCACTCCAGGATTCTGGTCTGGAGAATCCCCATGGACAAAACAGCCTGGTGGGCTACAGTCCATGGGGTTGCAAAGAGTCAGACACAACTGAGCGACTAAGCACAGCAGCACAGCTGCCTTTGCTCATTTGAGGGGATAGGTTCAGACTCCGTTGTTATCCTTGACACTTTCCAATATGAAGGTCCCTTATCCCTAAGCCCTGGGTCCCTGGAGGACAGGGCTGTATGTTGTTCTTCTTTGGCTCCTTACCGCCCCGTGTGCTACCCTCCTGCAGTAGACTCCATCAGAATTCGCGAATGAATGAATGAACCAACAAATGAATGAATGAAGGGATTGTGGTTATAGGTACATTTTTCCTAGGCTACAAGGCCTGGACGTGGGAGCTCTTATTCAATCAGCTTGGAGGATTTTCTTATGAGGCACTGAAGTTATTTACCTTTGGTCCTTTAAAGGGCTTTTTAAAATGATCCTATGCAAGATCTTTGCCAAGTTGAAGGTGTGATCAAGGGATTACTGTGCGTCCAGGCTTCATCTTGTCACCTAGCATGGATGCAGCGCCTGTACCTGTGGTGGAAACTTCATGGACTGACATTAACTCTGCCTAGAGGATTTAAGGATAAAGCCGATGCTTAGTAGCCTTGTCAACCAATAAACATTTGTCAAAGTATTTTTATTGATCATCTGCCATGTGCCAAGGGTGTGTTTTCTCCAGATTGCTCATTCAGATAGAAGTTGAATTGTCCAAAATCTAAAAAACCAGGATGATCAAAGAGAAGCTGGCTATTCCCGCCCCCCCCACCCTGACCCCGGGAGCACAGAATAAATGGCCTATCAACTTATTATTTAGCTACTTTCCCATTTTAATGAATAGTTATAGTAATAATTACCAAATGTCTATATTAATGAAAAACAAGTCAGCACTTTATAGAGTAAATACTGGATTGCACCATTATCAACACATGTGCCGGTTTTCTGTAAATACAGAAATTTGATATTTGTCACTGAAACTATTCATTGCAATTGAAAGGAAATGAATAATGGACGGTAATGCCCCTCGTTCATGAAAATTCTACAAAAACAAAACATCTGCCAGTGATTCCTCTCATGAATGCGGCCACTGAAGGTTCATACACAATTGTGTTCCACATTTCCTTCTAATGACTGTGAACTTAATCCGGGCCACCCAGAGCCCAGGGAAAAAGCACTTTCCTGTTTCTTGTGCCTGGTTCTGGGCAGAAGAGCTGGAGTCCAGGAGACTGCGGTGAATTGAATGGGGGCCGAGCCCACCAGTGTGTGGGGCTGCCCAGAGGTAGGGCTGCTGCCCCATCTCTTCTGGGGAGAAGCACAACTCCTGGTCTCTGCTACTCGCCTGCCATCTCCCACCCCCAAATTCCACTCTGTTCATCTGGGCAAATGCTGGTGTCTGCTTGGAAGCTGGAGCTAGTATAGAACCCCTGCCCAGACTCCCTTGGGCCCACCCAGGAGGCCAGCCGTAGACTGTTCCATCCAACCCAAAGCTTCCCACCCGAAGATGTTCTAGGGGCCTAGGAATCCTTGGGGAGGAGGGACAAAAGAGCTGGAAGTTTACAACCCCAGGAGTTCCCCCTCACCAGTGAACTGGAGGATACACATCCCAGCTGCTCACCTCTTGGTGGGATCGTCCTTGGGGTACTCCAGAGGTGTTCACAGAGCCCCAGTGTCACTGAGCCTCAGCTGCCCATGCACTAGCCTTCACGGGAAAGGCCTTTTTGGCTTTTCTATCTCACTTTTGCCCACCCTCGCTCTGCTTCCTGGGGTCATCTTTTACCTACACCACTTGTCCCCAGAGGTTCCTCTTGTCTGGGCATCTGTTTCAGGGGAACCTGAAGTCAAGTTACCTTTACCTTGATTAATGCCAGCATGTGACTGGGAATATGATGTTTCTGCTCTGTTCCCACCATCCCACCAAAAAAGTATTTTGTCCTGTGTAAGCCTCAAGCCCCAAGGGGAGCTTCCCAGGTGGCACTAAGGGTAAAGAACCTGCCTGCCAATGCAGGAGACGCAAGAGATGCAGGGTTTGATTCCTGGATCTGGAAGATCCCCTGAAGGAGGAAGTGGCAACCCACTCCAGTATTCTTGCCTGGAGAATCCCATGGACAGAGGAGCCTGGAGGGCTATAGTCCATAGGGTCTCCAAGAATTGGACATGATTAAACTGACTCAGCACATAGCAAGTCCCCAGGAATGGAAGCCCAGCCTTTCTTATCCTCTATCCCATTCCCTGGGGCCCCCACAACAATGCCTAACACATGGGATGTGCCCACCTCTATGTTGATCTGGCTTGGGACACCTGGGAGGCCCCACCCGTGATTACTGGCCACATGGGTGGGTTGCTCTGGGATCCTGCATGGCCCTCACCATGGTGGGTGCCCCAGGACACAGAGAAGTCTAACATCCGTTCCTCAGAATAAACAGCAAGCCCTCTGGAGACATTTTTACTAACTGTGATGATTAAAACAAAAAACAGAGAGAAAGGAAGTCTGTCTTTATTTATGAAATTTCCCCCCAGAATTGTTCCTTGCATTATTTGTAGTGTGCCTCAAAAGAGGCAGGTCTGGAAATAACTTGCTGACCAAGACACTATTTTATTTTAAAAAGTATTTATTTATTTATTTGGTTGCACCAAGTCTTAATTGCAGCATGTGGGATCTAGTTCCTCGATCAGGAATCAAACCCAGGTCCCTTGCACTGGGAGCATAGAGTCTTAGCTGGACCACTAGGAAAGGCCCCAAATCCTATTTTAGGGTCAGCAGCCCTGATTGGTGGTCCTAAGGCCACCTTTCCCACTCAACACTGCACACATTCCCTCCTTCCCTTTCCTCTCCTTCCATTTCTCTTTCTGCCTTCCCTTCCTTCTTTCTTTCTCCACTACAGTCTCCTTTCTTCAGAACGTCTTTCTGACTTTGCTCTTCCAACACCAGAAACTAGGGTTGCCTAGTGGCCTGGATTATCTGAAGCTTTGGAGACCATCTACCTGTGTCTTGGAATCAATGCCATTTTAACCCTAATAAAGAACGGGAAAATCCCCCAAGTGTTTGCTTTGCCTCTTGTATGATTCCACATGGTTATTCCTCAGGAGAAAGGAAGAGGTGGCCAGAGTGCGGCTGGTCCCAAAGGGCATAAGGGCAGGGGGACCTGGCAGGACTTCCCTTGGACTGATTCTGAAGACAGGTCAGTTTTCTTCGGGGCAAGGCAGAGCCCAGTTAGGAGAATCTCTCCGCCTCCTCTTTTTCCTGCTTCTCCTCTTCCTCTGCCTTTCTTAACGGGGTCACAGCCCCACGCGGTAGCAGGTCCAGTCCAAATGAGCATGAGCCTGGTGGGAGAGTGCAGAGAAAAAGGGGAACCTCATTTCAGATTCGCTAAACATCTTAAACCCTGTCACGGGGTTGAGGAAGCCCGGGCTGTACTTTGCCAAGCACATTTCCCCTTAATTTTCATACCCAAGTGTATTCTGAAGGAAATGAAATCCACATGTTTCTGATCATTTATACTTAAATCATCAAAATATTGCCTTTTAGGGGCTTTGTGTGTCAGGAAGCCCGTGGAACCTTTTTCACAGCAGTGCTCACTGCCTCCTGGAAAGATAAACAGGAAGCGGTGATCTGTAGAGGGCAGTGGTGCTGATCCCAGGACGGGCCTCCGGAGTGGGCCTGGGTGGGGCCTCCGGGTGAGGGATGGGGAGGCTCGCACCGCCCAACATCTGGGCTCCATCCCTGGCCTGTGTCACTGGCTTGATTTGGGACATTGGACACAGCCCGGTTAATCAAGGGTCCCAGTTTCCACTGAATCAATGGGGACTGTTAGAGAACTTTTTGGTTCAGGCAGTAACTGGGAGGGAAAACTTGAGGACTGAAAGAAACTTAGTGGAATGGCCCCCAAACACAATGTGTAAAACTAATTTAGACCCTGCTTCAAACTATCTTTTGTCTGACTGTATTTTATTGGATATATATGTCAAGTGACATATATATATATATGGCAAGTGTCTCTTTTCTGCGTGTATGTCTATGTGTGTGTATGTGTGTGCACACACACTAAATCTGACAATATTAAGAAATTGCCATTAATTTATTTTAAAATATTTTGGCTATATATATATATATTTAAAAGATTACTTATTTTTTAGAAACACATGCTGAACTGTTTTCCAATAATTTGATATCTTGGTGTCTGGGAGTTGCGTAAGAATAATTGGCATGGGGAAAGGAGATGGTGGGTGGGTGGGTTGGGAATGAAATAAGACTGAATATGAATTTGATAGTCTTGGAGCTGGTTGAGGAGTGTCTGCGTCTTCAGTATGTTCTTCTCTTTACTTTTGTATATGGCTTTACCTTTTTAAGATTCTTAACATGAAAAACTAAAAGTAAAATCTAAGCTTCTCTGATAACAGGATGCTACAGTGAGGAAATATCTTGAGCATAGGAGGTCACAAATCCCAATGTATAAAGTCCAGAATTGCTTATTGATAAATCATAAACCCCAATAAAGTCAGATGCAATTTATTTTGGTTGAACTACATGAGATGGCAATTTTTGCAGGTTAAAAAATGGTCGGTTATTGGCAACTTCAAATAGTCCCACCTCAGTATCTTATATCAGCCCCCATTACTGAGTTTTCCAGCTTTGGGGGCTCTGTGTTTAATGAAGGAAACAGAGCACCAGCCTGCACGAACTTAGGGTGAGGAGACAGTGAACTAAGATTCTCAGACTAACTGGGTGGAGTAGCACCAGAAGTGCGCAAACAGAGGCTGTAACAATGAAAATCATTTTCTGTCTGAAGATGGTACCCAGAGAGTGGGTCTGGAAAGATGGGTTAGGTTTCCATGGAGATGAGATAGAGGTACTCCCAAAGGGATGGCCTTTATGAGCAAAGTCACAAAGGAAGGCAAGTCTAAAGGGTATTCAGTGCTCAACAAATGATGAGTGAATTAATTATTTAATACATAAATGGATCTTAGACTTTATGGAAAGACCTTGAGAAGACTCTGATCCAGTTTTAGAACCTATTAGGTGAGTGACCTTGAATGCATTTCTTAAGCCTCTAAGTCTCAGTTTTCTCACCCAGAAAATGTCTCACATGATTCTTAATAAGAGTTAAATAAAGTGAATAGGCTTTCCTATGATAGGTGTAGAAATGCCAAGACCAGGAACAGATCCAATGCTGAAAGTCGACTGAGAACTTGAGATGAGTTCAAGTTCAAGCTAAAAAGATATTGTGGAGCTATGTTGTATCAAAATCAGACTCAGGGTACAGGGAAACTTTTTTGACTTTTCAATATTTAACAATTTTTGTTTTGTTTTGTTTTTGTAAAAGTGCGTGCGTGTCTCTTTAGAAATGAGTTCTACCCCCATACCTGTAGTCTGAGGGGCTGTACACTAAGGAGTCTCAGTTCGACTGGCCAAACAGCAGGCACGTGTCCCAAGTGAGACCAACTAGACACTGCCCCAAAGAGGCTGTGTAACCTTAGGAAAGTCACTTGACCTCTCTGGGCATCAGTCCTCTGCCTTCTATTTTGGAGATAATGAATCCTATCTGCATCTTTCACAGAGCTGCCAGCAGACATACTGAGAAAGGATACAGGCAAACCTTTGTTCTGTAAAAGCACATCCCAAGGATGTCAAAAGTGGCTTCCAGGAACAGATGTCGAGAAGGATCCTGAGGCTGCATCTGGGTTCATCAAGAAAGAAGGCTTCTGATTGACTAGTGATGTCTGCTCTGGGCATAGAAGCACAGAGGAGTGACTCACTTGTTCATATACTTGGTATTTCTTCTGTGTCCTCTCAGTTCTTTGTATGAAAGACAGATACTTTACTTCCCTATAGGAAGTCAAATTCCTTCAGGGAAAGATTTCTTGCCTCCAGAACTCATGCAGTGGTGCATGGGTTGTTGAATTGGTTTAAATGGAGCATCTGCTCGGTGGCATGTTTTGCAAAAAAATGGAAAGTTCATCTTTATTTGGCAGCAAAGAGTCGCCTTGTGCATCCAATAACTTAACTAGTTCTGAGGACTGTTGTGAGGATTAAATGAGTTAGTAAGCAAGTAGTGCTTAAAATAGGGCTCCACCCAGAGCAAGAACTAAATAAATATCAGATGTAACAAGATTTTATTGTGTTTGAGGCATTATTCTTGCAGCTGCCTGGGTGTCTCTTCCAAGATCCTATGGAACATAAAATATTAAGCTCCAGATCAGACTCTCCTGTGGATTTACACAGGGTGTGTATGTACTGAGACGCTTCAGTTGTGCCTGACTCTTTGCAACCCTATGGATTGTAACCTGCCAGGCTCCTCTGTCCATGGGATTCTCCCATGGACAAGAATATTGGAGTGGGTTGCCATGCCCTCCTCCAGGAGATCTTTCTGACCCAGGGATCAAAACTGGGGCTCTTGAGTCTCGTGCATTGGCAGGTGGTTTCTTTACCACTAGAACCACCTGGGAAGCCCTTTATACAGGGTAGTTTATGCCCATTTCCTGAAGTCCTGAGAAGTAGAGACTCCCTCTAAAGTTTTATCAAAGAATCTCTACTTTTTCCTCTAAGATACTGAGTAAATCTGCAGAAATCCCTGCATGTGTGGACTCTATTCTTCTTTCAAAACTAGTACACAACAAGGAAAAAGTGTAACTTGGAGAAGGAAATTCCTTAAAAACATCCCGGAGTGTTCCTATCTTGTATATCTGAAGCACAGCCCAGGCCAAAATGGATCTTATTGGACCACTGGTCTCTGCAGGTTAAACTTGAGAGAACCATGGGAAGGATGGGCTTGTGGGAGGCCCAAGGGGCAGGCTGGTACTGAGAACTTTTGGGCAAACCGTCAGCTCAGTTATCTGATCATGTGGCCACCTGAACTGTAGAATGCTGCCCAGGCCCAGGGCTAAGCTGAGGGCTGCGTCCCTCCTTGAAAGGGAAGCATGGATGCCTACAGGTTGGCGGGTGACCCAGGAATGCACAGATGGCCTTAGCCCGGAGAGGACACCAGGCAGAGTGGCAGGGACTGTTCATACCCCTGACTCTCTGGGACCCCACCTGGTCCTTGATAGTTTTCTTGTGAACATTTGACCCAAGAGAGGGCTTACCCCTTGAAGGCTGGGTCACCAACTCCCAGCAAAGATACTCACCCTGGGTGTAGTGGGGACCCTCATGCTACACTTGAGAAAACAGACCCAAGAGAAGGAAGGGCTTGCCCACAGCACATGGGACTACGTGGCAGAGTGAAGGGAAGGAGAAGGCCTCACTTAGGGGGTCCTGTGATCAGTGGTCATTGGTGGCACTTAGAAGCCCTCTGCAGGACCAGCCTCCCCACGGGAGTCACGGTAACAAGGTGGACAGACTTACAGAACCACCGCACCTTTCTTCTAGCAGATTCTGGTGTCTCCAAGCCAGCAAGCTAGAACATGTGGGCACTTCTCATTTATTAAAGCAAGTAGCTTACAGTGTTTTCATCTTCCCCCAAGACGATCCTGGCTATGCCCACATTGAGAGAGGGGGCCTTTTGGCTCCGTCTCACACCCGCCTGTCAACCCAGTCTCTTTCCTTGTCCAATCAGCCCAAAGCCCATCCCAAACAACACCCTTACTTCAGATGGGCCCCTGGATAACATGAATCATATAAACTGAAATTCCAGTCCTGCTGGTATCTGTGCCCTGCTTATGTGGCCCAACCTCTTACCAGCGAGCATCCTCAGGTCTCATCTGATGGGAGACACTTGGGACCACTCTTCAGATCCCAGCTGGAGAATACGACCCAGACACCTTCATTCTCAACCAATACAACCAGAAGCTGATCATTTCATCCACAGAAAATCTGTCAGCTAATGATGGCTTGAGCCTATTTGTCCTCTGGTCCCACAACAAGCCTTACCAAATACCCAACTGTCCAGCATGAGGTTGGGAGGCATGACACATGACACCCGGTGGTGCCTTAGAGTCGTCATGCCTTTTAGTTTTTATAACAATCTATTGAGGTAGAGTTCACTATGCCTACTTATGGATAGGTTAACTGAGTCTCAGATATGTTCAGACATTTGACCAAGGTATCAATTGCACTGAGTAAGTGGAAGAGCCTGGGACTCTGCCAGCCCCCTCCCCACTCCCTGGGTGCTTTCACTCCTTCCCCTACAGAGGTGAGACAGGAGCTGGCACTCTGAGAGGAGGGGGAGGGAACAGCATTAATGGGAGTAGGAAGGTGGAGGCTTCCAAATGGTCCTTTGTAATGTTCTAGGCTTTGCCTTTGATACCATTTTGAGGTCCAAAGAAAGTCAGAACCCTTCTCTTTTCTTCATCTAGAGTGATACACTTTGCTATTGGCCCTATATTTCAAAAAAGAAACAGTGAGAGTGACAGAGAAGAAAAGAAAGGGAGAGCCAGACCGAGGAGGGCAGAATCCTCCATCTGAGCTTATTTTGGGACATTCAGTTGTGTAATTGGTTACACATTAGGTTCTGTAATGAGCAGACCCAAAGAGTCTGCTTCCTAGACAATGTCTGTCTCATGGCTTCAGTTCAACAATTTTAACATAAACCATGGACTGCTTTAATCTATTAACTATTTCTTTTCTGTTTTTTGTTTTTTTAATCTGGGATGGCAAAGCCCAACCCAACCCAACCCACATTCCAGCTTCAGCCAAAACTGCCGCTTTGGTTGTTGATCAAGACTGCCAGTATACTATTGTGCCTTCCAAGGGCTCAGAAAGTCGGTGAAGGTCACAGCACAGGCAACCCCAAGAGGCCTCAGCTCTGGCCTGGTTTGCAGGGAGAGAATGGTCCTGTAGGTATATGCCTGCCTTTCTACCCCAGTGACACCCATGAGAATGGGGCTTCCATCTTAGAGTTGATTGCATTCTAAATGTTCAACTCACAGGCATCAATCCTGAATATCCACTGGAAGGACTGATACTGAAGCTGAAGCTCCAATACTTTGGCCACCTGATGCAAAGAGCCAACTCACTGGAAAAGACCTGATGCTGGGGAAGATTGAGGGCAAGGGGAGATGAGGCGACAGAGGATGAGATGGTTGGATGGCATCACTGACTCAGTGGACATAAGTTTGAGCAAACTCCTGGAGATAGTGAAAGACAGGGAAGCCTGGCCTGCTGCAGTTCATAGGATCACAAAGAATCATACATGACTGAGTGACTGAACAACAACATAACCACTTTAAGAATTTACATGCATAAGGTGAAGGGCTTCCAAGAACGAGACATAGTTATAGAACAACAGAAAAAAACACCCCTCGTTGTTTACAGCCTTCTGATATTTTAAAAACAAACTGATAATCCGAAAAGAAGTGAGGGTTTTATGTCAGATCTCTGTGCTATGAGAATAGATAACCTCTAATTTTTCAGACTGTCATAGCTGACTTTATCCTGTTAGGTGAAACAGACACATTCAAATAATCCTGCTCATGGAGTATTACTCAGCCATTAAAAAGAATACATTTGAATCAGTTCTAATGAGGTGGATGAAACTGGAGCCTATTATACAGAGCGAAGTAACCCAGAAAGAAAAACACCGATACAGTATACTAACGCATATATATGGAATTTAGAAAGATGGTAACAATAACCCTGTATATGAGACAGCAAAAGAGACACTGATGTATATATAGAACAGTCTTTTGGACTCTGTGGGAGATGGAGAGGGTGGGATGATTTGGGAGAATGGCATTGAAACATGTATAATATCATATATGAAATAAATTTCCAGTCCAGGTTCAATGCACGATACTGGATGCTTGGGGCTGGAGCACTGGGACGACCCAGAGGGATGGTATGGGGAGGGAGGAGGGAGGAGGGTTCAGGATGGGGAACACATGTATACCTGGGGCAGATTCATTTTGATATATGGCAAAACCAATACAATATTGTAAAGTTAAATAAAATAAAATTAAAAACAAAAAAACAAAAAACAAATAATCCTGCTCATTGGGAGCACCAATGTCCTTGCGCTTCCCATTGGTCCCTTACTCTTTTCGCTTTGAGCTGAGATCCACGGTGGGCATTGTGCTGGGGTCCCTTGGGCAGCCACCCTCTCTTTTCTCTCTGTGGTGACTTCCAAGTCATAGGTATTTGACTAGTATCAGCTGATTACATAAATGGATGAATGCATCAACCACAGGGTGGGGCCTGGGGACGGTCGACCCAGTTTTTAGTTCTGTTTTGTATCCAAACCCATAGTTAACTGTGATGGAATTTTACAAATTATGATACAGTTTTTGACAACTGCATTGTATAAAATTGTATGACAAGTCATGCCTTGGTCTGCTTTCAACTTCAGGACCCTGGGAGAGAGGACTTGGACTTGGCTGTTATCTTTACTCTGACCATCAGGAAAATTCCCACTGCCTGAGTGTGGTCCTGAGGACAATTTAAGAAACTCTGAGCTCTGCACATTTGCTCATTCCAAGTGTCCAAAGTGGCGGTGACAGTACCTTTATCGGTTGCACTTCTGATGTGGCTACAGCCTGTGTGGTAGGTGTTCCCTCTAAGAGACTCAGTACCAGGATGAGAGACAACACCCGCGCCCCCATACCTGAAACTGACACAATATTGCAAATCAACTACACTTCAATTAAAAAAAAGGAGAAAGTCCAAACCAAGACTTCTCATCAGGCTCAACATAATGATGATGATTTGCAAGGTGTGAATTAAAATTTGAAATCCATATTCGAGTTTAATTAAATCATCTGAGAGTTATATGCTATAGAATCACAGAGAATTCATAGACATATTTTTCCCTTTCATTGCCTTGGTTTTCTCATCTTTAGAAGCTGAAAAATGGTCACTTCTCAACTACTAGAATTTGGGGGAGAGTTAATAGAATCGCCCACTGTTGTACAGATAATGGTGCCACATTTGGAGTGGAGCCACAGGATGCTTTGCAGGTCCAGTACATTCCCCCAAGCCAGTGCTCCACAGATCAGGAAGCAGTGATTTCAAGGAACAGTCCCTCTCTCTTCTCCAAGGTAGACATCAGAGCAATTGCAAGTAAGGGTTTGGGAGGAATGAGCTGAAAAACGCTAGTCATTCTCACTCTGGCAGCAAGACACCAGTGACAGCCACCCCTTGTGGTCCCCAATCCACCCACAGCTCAGATGGTTGGTGAGGGGAGGGGAGGGGGAGAAGAATGCAGACCTGGCAGAGTGAGATGGCTCAGGGAGCAGTGCCAGGGCTCGAGGACTGATAGGGCATGGTGCCCTGCTGTGGGTCCTGGGCATCAGATCCACAGTGCAGCATTTCGTTACACTCCCTTGGCTGCTCGATCATTATCTTGTCCCTTTGGTATTTTCTAGACCTTTTCAAATTTTCATTTTGAAACAGAGACAGAACTTTTGATTACTATTTGAGTGAAAGAGACCAGCTTTCCCATTATTTTTAGAACCTGAATTAAAAACAACAAATGATTTTGAGGACAACTCTCCCCCATACCCCCTCCCCAACACATATGTGGAAATTCTAGAATCTTGGGATTATCATGAAATCTGGAGTTTTTCAAATTTCAGCAATAGAATTCATCTAAAAAAGAAAATCATATGTCAAACCCTGATATGAAGAACAGTTAAAGGTGAGACTGTTGTGATGAAAGCAGGGACAGAGGCAGAATGTCCAGCCCCTCGCCACTGCCTCATTTCCCCAGAAGTGTCCTCTGAATCTGTGAGGTCCTCTGGCCACATTCTTTCTTAGATCTCTCTATCTTTCCTCCATCCTCATGGCTGGATGTGAAAATTTTCAAAATGGTAAAGACATAATGTAGAAGGAGTCTGAATTCCTGAGTAATGACCTGGAAGAAACTTCCCACGAGAGCTATCTAACTCAAACTGGATTTTGAGCAAGAAATGAACTTTGGTTAGTGTTTGTCTTCTCACCTAGGCAGCGAGTCCCCTGAAAGCACGGGCCTTGTCTATGATGGATAGGGCTTTTATTAGTCAGGATAATTCGTGCTAGCTTCTGTAACAAACAATGCCCCTCCCCCCAAGTCTTTGGCTAAACACAGTAAGAGAATCATCCCCTTCTGCTACCTCCCCATCACACAGAGTCACTGTTTCTTACATGGAGAATTGCAAAGGTCTCCTAACTAGTGTTCTCAGCACTGAAGCAACATGGTCCCTTGAAGCCTGGAGTGAGTCCACTGGCACTCCTCCACCAGAGCCCTCCATAGCTCTCCTCTCACACAGGGCGAAATCCTATATGGCTCCATTCCCTGACTTGCAGACACCTCTCACTCACTCAGCTTCCACACTACTGTCCTTTTGCTCTTTCTGAAACAAGTCAAAAGAACCCTGTCTCAATGCCTTTGTACTTTCTTAAGAGACCTGGGTTCAGTCCCTGGGTCAGGAAGATCCCCTGGAGAAGGCAATGGCTACCCACTCCTGGGTACTCTTACCTGGAGAACAGAAGTCCATGGGATCACAAATAGTCACTCATGTAGCTGAGCAACCAACACTAATCTTCCTCCTAGAACATTCATTCCCCAGATACTGTCATAGAGCACACTTTGGTGCATCCCAGTCTCCATTGCAGTGTCCCTTGTCAGAAAGGTCTGCACTGAGCCCTGTATACAGGAGCCCTCTCTTTCTCAGCCCTCCTGTCCTCCTCCTGCTGTGATGTTTCCCCGTCTCCACTCTTTACTCCATCACAAGCTCCATGAGGGCAGAGACCTGTGTGTTCATCTGCAGGGCAGGAATAGAGACACAGACATAGAAAACAGACATGTAGACATGGAGGGGTGGGGATGGGATGAACTGGGAGATTAAGACTGACATATATACACAACCATGTGTAAAATAGATGGCTAGTGGGAAACTGCTGTATAGCACAGGGCGCTCAGCTCGGTGCTCTGTGACGACCTAGAGGGGTGGGATTGCAGGGAGGGCTTGGAGGGAGGTCCAAGAGGGAGGGGATAAGTATTTATATATAGCTGATTCACTTCGTTGTACAGCAGAAGCTAACATGACATTGTAAAGAAAATATACTCCATTAAAAAAAAAAAGCATGTGCTGAATGAAAAAAAAATCAAATGAGGAAAATATAATCATAAAGACATAGATGCTCTTAAAGACAGAATTGTGGTATAAGAGAGCCTATAATTAAAAATAAAACCTATCTTGTAGTGGGGGTCAGAGGAAGCTTCACTGGGGTATCTGAGCCTGTGGCCACCATTTAGACTTTGACAAATGGCTCTAAAGCTCTCTAAGACCTCAGGGTGTGCGGGACTCTTGCGAGGCTTGAACTTGCTAGAGGGGATAGAATCTGGACCAGCTTTGCCTCCAACTGGCTGAGTTTGCACAGCATAGCGGCACTGTTTTCCTAGCCTTTATAAAGGAGTAATTCTTTCCTCATGTGAAAAAGATAACTGTTAAGACAAGGGTTTGCTGCAGAGCTCCTGGCGTCCTCAAGATGAGAAGTCTTCTCACCCAGTTCCCCTGCAGAACCCACACCCTAGGGAGGCAACTTCTTTTGCTCCGTGAGCCTCCATCCCTTTCCTAGTTGAGGTTGAGAAACCAGGAGGGAACCTTGGAATAGATGAGTTGGGCCCATCTGATTTTCTGCCTTGGGAATATAAAGTCAAAAACATGAAAATTGCTGAGTGTATGACTTCCTTGGTGGCTCAGACGGTAAAGAGTATGCCTGTGATGCAGGAGACCCAGGTTCGATCCCTGGGTTGGGAAGATCTCCTGGAGAAGGAAATGGCAACCCACTCCAGTGGGTTCCCCATTCTTGCCAGGGAAATCTGATGGACAGAGAAGCCTGGCAGGCTACGGTCCATTGGGTTGCAAGAATCGGACACAACTGAGTGGCTAACACTCTACTGTAAAATGGTTCAGAGGGAGAATTCTGAGGTGGAAGAACTTTTAAGGCAATTTTTGCTGCTAATTATAATTGAAATCAGTGTCTTCAGGGGGGTATGTATGGGTTCCCAAAGGCTCAGGAGAGACTGAGGGAGGTCATGTGGGGAAGGGGAAGAGGCACCACGTGAGTTCTCTGCCATCCGGGCCAAGAGGGGAGTCAAGGGAACACTTGTGGGTGACCACAGCACACAGGGTCTACTGAGGCTGGCCTGCATGTGCACGCACAACCTCCTGCTGCCTAGACCCCACACTGAGGAGTAAAACTTGTGCCAATGAGTAAACAGTCGTGCTTCTTGGCCCTCCTGCAGGGAGGTCTGGGGAAAGCTTGGGAGACTCCCTGGGTATGGTATCATGAGGAAGAACCTGAGGGTGAATGCCTGTGTTAAATGTAAACTTTACACCCTGGAGAGGACCTCTGTCCTCTTGGTCAATGTCATGATTTACCTGCCTTGGCAAGAGCCATACCCGGGAGGTGCAGCGTTCTCTGTTCAGGCCCTGGGTGAGCTGACCTGGAAGACAGTTACGTGGCTTCCTTTTATCACTGGGGAATTGAGCCCTGCAAGGAGGCAGGACATGGGGCCAAAAGAAAAGAACTAAGATTCCTGCAGTGGAGGACCTCAGAGGGTGAACTGGGGTCCCAAAGGTAGAGTGTGATGAAGGAAAAAATGAGAACATAGGTTGGGACAGGGGGCAACCATTCAATGACCGTGATGATGATGCTAATAATTTAAAATGATTAACACATTTTGTTTTGATTCCTGGCCTCATGGCTCCAAAGTTTGTTCTCTTATCTCTACATAGTATTGCTTTCAGTATAGAGAACAATATAAGGAGAAAATAAAAAGGGGGAGAAAATAAAAAATAAGGAGAAAAAACCCAGGAAGCAGATATGCAGAAAATAACAATCATGCTAGTTCTAGCTAATCTTTATTGAGTACTCATCATATGGCAGGTCGTCTTATAAGTAATCCTCTCAACAATCCTAGCATTATTATCAAAGAAAGAAAAAAGAAGTGGGGAAGGAAAGGAGGGAGAGAGGGTGGGAGGAAGGAAGGACTTATTCATGGTTACACAACTAATAAATAGAAAACTCAAAATTCAAAGCAGGCAGTCTGCCCCCTTAAGGGTGTTCTCAACAGTATGAAATCATCAGCCAGTATCTTGCTCCTTTGTGCCTTGTTCTCTGCAGTGCAACCTAGCGCTGTGCATCTGCCTTGGACCTTGGAACCTACCTCCACAGACTCCTCCTGCCGAAGGCCATGGGCCCCCTTGCTCCCAGCTATTGTGGCTCCTGATTTTGTCTTTTTCTGGACTTCATTTTGACACCTCTCAAATGTCAGATGTGAATTTGTAGCTCCAGGCTCAAAAACCAGAAGTAGCTCATTTCTCAATATTACTGTAATCAAAGATATTAGGCCCTTAATTCTTGATTACTTCATTCAATAGAAATGCACCATTTCAGGCTTTTTTTTAAAGTTTTTTTTTGTCTTTAATTTGGCCACACCATGCAGCGTGCAGGGATCTTCATTCCCTGACCAGTGATAGAACCCTTGGCCCTTGCATTGGAAGAGTGGAGTCTTGACTGCTGGACCACAAGGGAAGTCCCCATTTTAAGCATTTTTTTGTACAACTCTTTGCTACTTATCCCACCTCTTCATGGTCAGACAAACCTCTGAAATGTTATGCAAAGCAAAGCATCCCAGGAAGGGGCCTTCTTTCTTTCCTCAGTAACAGTTACCCCCAGTTTGCCCATGATCCTAACGGATCCATGATCCATTGCCAAGCCTGGGGACCATAAGGACTTGGCTGTATCCCCACCAGGTGCCCCATGAAGTCATCCTCTTCAAGGTCTTATCAGCTTCAGGCACTGCCAACAAGCAAGGGGGTCTCACGCTGGCCACTTGAGGACCACTGGGTTCTGTTCTCTTTCCAGACTGAGGGATACTCTTCCTCTCCCTAGCTGCTTTCCAGGGTCTTCACCTACCCTAAGGAACCTCCTCTCTGGGCATAGTCCTCATGACTTGAGCTTGCATAAAACAAAGGAAGAGAGATTACCCACAGCTTTAAACCTGCATGTATACCCGAAAAGGAAAATACAAAGTGCTTAGTTTGCTTTTGGAAGTGAAGTGCAATGGGGAGAGAAAAGTGAAAAGAACAGAATTTAGTTCCCATCCCAATTGGAGGCCCAGTAAGCCTCTGTTTCTGGTGCATTTGGGTGGGGTTCTGTTCATTGAGAACAAAACATCAAGGAAGTATGGTTTCAAGGAATCTCCTCTTTCTTCTCTAGACCCTTCCTCCCACCTTCTCCTTTGGGATCTCTAAGACGTATCATGACCTAATGCTGCCCCTGCCATTCAGCTGACCTGTGCATTCACCCGTCACCTTCTATCAGCACAAATGAGTGTTGCAGAAGAGTAGCCACAGGGATCAATGACACATTTAATTCAATGGTTTGTCTGGTCTGGGTGCTTCCCAGGTGGCTCAGTGGAAAAGAATCTGCCTGCCAATTCAGGAGCCACAGGGGATGAAGGTTCAATCCCTCGGTTGGGAAGATTCTCTGGAAAAGAAAATGGCAACCCATACCAGCATTCTTACCTGGAGAATCCCATGGGCAGAGGAGTCTCCTGGGCTTCAGTCCACAGGGTTGCAAAGAGTTGGCTATGATTGAAGCGATTTAGCATGCAGGCATGTTTGGCCTGGGGCGCCTGGAAGGAAGAGCAGGTTGGGTGTCAGACTCCTTTTGGCTTCTTCAGATTACATCAGAGCATTGTTTCTGTCTGTCTTGGGGGGTGGGGACCTACAGAATTCTCTTTTCATCCAAAGCAGTGGAAAAGTGGACACCTTTCTGGCTCAAGTGTGACTGGAGATCTGCCTGGAATCTCTTGTGGTGTGGAGGCACCATGACCTGGCTGGTCTCGGGGCTCCTGGCATCCTGCCTGCCCTGGATGGACTGCGCAACCCAAAATAACCCCACTCAGCACCATCTGACACAGAGAGCATTTCCCTGATGAATTACCCATACACGGATAATCCAATACATCTTTGTGTTACTACCTGCGGTTGAAGAGCCCTGCAAAGCATCCCAGGAAACAGCACAGATTATATCAAGATCCAAAATCATTGGGGGGATGGATAGCTCAGCACAGCCCTCTGGGGCCTCACTGACATACCCAGGCAGTTCTCCTGGCCAGGCTGAGGCTTTGGGGGACATGCTGATCACCAATTCCAGTACCCAGGTGAGCTGCAAGGCAATGGCAGAGCATCAAGGTGGTGGGAAGAAGAGAAATGAGAAAATAAATCAGCTTCCTTCACTGCAGTGAAAGACTTCACTTCCCCCAAATTCTCCTGTCTCAGAAAAGGGCAGAATGAGGGTCTACCCCATGTGTGCCCCACCCCCCGGATAGCAGGGGATGCTTCGTCCCCCTTCCTGACAAAGTGCTATCACAAACCAAGAACCAGATGGCTGCCTTTATATTTCTTTTTTTTTCTTTCTTCTCCTTTTTTTTTTTTTTACTGCAATACTAAAGCCACCATAAAAAAGCAAAGTTGAACAGACAGAGCTAATAATATAATCATTCAAAACACCTGCAAACGGTGCAGATGGGCAATTTCTGTCTGCAGAATCATCGGTGAAAGACCGCCTCCCCATATGGGCAGCTCCAGAAGCTCAGCGTTGCCCAGGCTCTGTCCCTTACCTTAAGAAAACCTGCACAGAGCATATGCATGCTTTTTATAGTCGAGCTGAAGGATCGGTGGCTGATTATTTATGTCCTTCTGGTATGTCTTGGAGCCGGGCAACCTGCGAAGGGTCTGTCCACTCCAGCGCCCCAGGTGTACAGGGGTCCCCGGGGAGGCCAGGAACCCGGGGTGCAGCCACGCATTCAGCCTGGCCACAAACAATGGCTATTGTCTGAGAATGGATCCATCACCATCCATCGCCACCATCTACCTGCTTCCTTGAAATAAACAATCCTCAAAAGCCAACAGCCCTGTTTTCCATTTCTCACTGAAAGCACAAACTGTGAATCTGTAGAGAAAGAAACGTTTTACAATGCAAAGCTTGGTTTTGTTCTCTGTTGGAGCAGGTTCCTCAGTCTGCCGCTCCCAGTCTCTTGCAATGGAACTCATTTCCCAGGAATAAACTGAAACTTTGGGAGCCTGTGAAGAAGGCAGGCCACCCTTCAACCAGGAGGTCACCGTTCAACCTTAGCGATCAGCCCCTCCCCCAGCCCCACCTGTTTGGCAGGAAAGATTTTCCCAAGGCAGCAGAGGCATGGCTGGTCTCCCCACTTGGACCTGTGCATGGAGCGTGGGGGCCTCTCTCACTGCTCCTCTCGACACTGAGTTGGTCCTGCGCATCACAGCGCACAGATCCCTGTTGAGGAGTATGGACGGATGGGTGGGCGGACCAGAGTAAAGGTGAAGCTTGCACAGAGCCTGTCTTCTTTCAGGCAAGCTGAGCAGTGGCTGATTGATCTTGAGTGTCAGGCACTGTGCTGGGCACACATGGGATCAAGAAATGGAAGAGGTTGGGTCTCCACCCTCAGAGAGTTCACAGGCCATGTTGGCGGGGGGCATGTTCAAATGATATAAGATAGAAAGGATCCCCTGTGCATGGAATTCTCCAGGCAAGAATACTGGAGAGGGTAACCACTCCCTTCTCCAGGGGATCTTCCCGACACAGGGATTGAACCTGGGTCTCCTGTACTGCAGGCAGATTCTTTACTGTCTGAGTCACCAAGGAAGTCCATATGAGACAAAACCAGTGCCCAAAGAGAAGGCTACACACCATCACTTGAGGGTTTAGAGGAAGGAGAGTTTAAAACCAGAATCTAGTTGAGAAAGTCAGAGGCTTTCTGAAGGAGGCGACACAGGAAATTTTTCTTCCTAAATAGGTGTGAATCCATTCACTTCTCTCCATTATCACTTCCACCATCAAAGTCTAAATCTCTTCTGTCCTCATCTCTTCTGGAGGCTATTCACATCAGTTCTTCTTTCCTTCTCCCCCAGTCCGCTCTGCAGGCATTTTAGACCATAACCTAAGCATGTCAGTCCCATCCTGGGCTTAATATTTTAAAGTGGTTTCCTGTTACTCAAATCAAATAAGTATTCAAATCCTCATTATGAAGAATTATTTATGATGCTTTGGGCAGTGAGTGATAGAGTAACAGAATCAGCTCAAAATGACTCAAACAACAAGAGCATTTATGATCTTCCATCAAGAACTGGTTCACTTAGTGGTCCGGTAACGTCATCAAGGATGTAGCATCCTTCCAGCTTTCCTGGCATCCTCTATACTGGCTTTTCTCTGGGGGATGGTCCCCCAGGACCCAAGATGTCTGAAGGAAGGCACTCGGAGTATCACATTCACACACAGCAGTGCCCAAAGCCAGAGGACAGAATATTCCTTTTCCTTGTCCTTTATAAAGTCCAGGAAAGATTTCTGAAAGCCTCTCCACCCATTCCTGCCTCTCTACTAGCAGATTCCACTCCCATTGGCCAGAATTGTGTCACCTGTCAGCCCTAAAACCAATCAAGGTAAGAAGAATGGTGTTTCCATTGGTTACACTAATGAAGATTCATCTCCTGGAGTTGAGGGTGACTCTTACCTCAATGAAATTAAAGTTTTATTAGCAAAAATGAAGGGACATTAGGGGAACGTGACATTTCAGCAGTCAGCCACCAATGTCTGTCTGCCACATGTACTTCCAGGACCCAGCAGGTATGGCCCTTTGAGTACTCCAGCTTCAGTCTGGGCCACCCTCCCTGCACATTGCTGTGGTCCACAAGCCTTCCTACCCTACACACTGAGGTACAGTTGATCCTTGCTATTGGCCTGGAGGAAGTATCCCCAGCTTGTGAATCATTACCACTGAGGATACCTATTCCTCGAGGGTTGGTAGAGCTTTGTAAAACCATGTAGGCACATTTGTTAGCTGTATGTATGTATGTATGCATGCATGAATGCTCAGTTGTTCAGTTGTGTCTGACTCTTCATGACCCCATGGACTGTAGCCTACTAGGCTCCTCTGTCCACGGGATTCTCCAGGCACGAATACTGGAGTGGGTTGCTGTCTCCTCCTCCAGGGGATCTTCTTCCCAACCCAGGAATCAAACTCTAGTCTCCTGTATCTCCTGCCTTGGCAGGCAGATTCTTAACCACTGAGCCTCCTGGGAAGGCCCAGTATGTATATGTGTATGCATATGTGCATGCGTAGATATTAAACCATTTTCCTTTTCTTTTGTTCAGTCCGTTTTTAAGATATTTTATTGAGGTATAAATTATATATTGTGACATGCAGGTTCTAAGTATACAATCTGATGGATTTTGACAAATGCATACACCCACATAACCCACATCCCCATGAAGATATAGAATATTTTCATCACTCTAGAAAAATCCCTCATGTAAATCCCTCCCTAAAGAGCTAATGCTCCTCACTCTTGTCCCAGACAGTAACTGCTATCATTTCCTTCATCACAAGCTAGTTTTGCCTCTTGTAGAACATCATTTTAAAAAATCACAGAGTATGCATTATTTTGTGTCTGGCTTCTTTCACTCAAAATAATTTTTGTTGAGATTTATCTGTGTTAGTGGTTTATCAGTGGTTCATTCTTTATCTTGCTAGGTAAAGTTGCACTGTATGAATACAGATAATTTGTTTATCCATTTCTCTCTTGATAGATACTTATGTTATCTCAGGGGCTGTTATAGGTACTTCCGGTGTACAACTGGTGTAAACATTGGTGTACAACTCTTTGAGTAATTACTTCAAAGTATAATTGCTTAGTCCTATGATAGGCCCATGATTAACTTTATAAAAAAAATGCCAAAGAGTTTTCTAAAGTAGTTTTAGCATTTTGCATTCCACCACCAATATAAGAGAGTTCTTTTGTTCCACATCCTCGCCAGCATCTGATGTTTTGGGAATTTTAATTTTAGCCATTCTGCTGTGTATGAAATGATATTTTATTGTTGTATTGATTTGCATTTCATCAGAGATACTAATATTGAGCACTTTTCATGTGACTATTGGCAACCATGTCTTCCTATTTGAAGTGTCTGTTTAAATCTTTTGCCTTTTTTTAAATTAAGCTGTCTTCTTATATAATGATAGTTAGCTATTTGTGCATTCCTCACACAAGTCCTTTGACAGATATCTGTCTATCTATACCTATCTATTTATAGACACAGATATAAATATATAGTAAAAATTTTCTCCCCATCTTGAGTCAGTTTTCAGAAGTCTTTTTCTAAAGAAATATTTTTTGTCTGTTTTCAAATTTAGAGCTGTGAAATTTCCCAGTATTTTCTATTTTTTTTACATCTCTACAATATCTGTAGTTGTGGCTCCTTTTTCAGGCCTAAAATTATTTGTACTTGATCTTTTTTTGCCTTGCTCAGTCTTGCCAGAGGTTTGTCTATTTTTATAATATTTAAAAAAAAAACAGAAAAGATCTGATTATTTTTATCACTTCTTTGTTTTCTGTTTCATTAATCTTTTCTCTTACCTTTATTGCTTCTTTTTCTATATTCTTTTATTTACTCTACTTTTTTTTTCATTTTAACATTTTCTGTATGTTCCAGAATTCTTTCTCTACCACAAGTTTTTAAGAGTATATATTTTGCTCTGGCTTAGTATGTAGCATTTTCATTTTTGTTCAACTTTAAATATTGTCAAATTTCCATTTTTACTTTTTTTGACTCATGATTTATTTAGAAACATATATTTTTCCCCTAAAACTGTGGGGGTTTTTTAACTTATATTTGTTACTAATTTTTAAACTGGTTCCTTTATAGTCAGAGAATGTTGCGTCTATGATGTTTAACACTTTGGCATCTTCTGAGACAAACTTCATGAACTGGAATATTGTCATTTGGGTTAGTATTTCACATACGCTTGAAAATAACGTGTTCTATTTTTGTTGGTTTTTAGGGCTGTCTGTATATATGACCGTGAACATATCATACTAGCTTTGTTTAAATGCTCTACAACCTTAATGATTTTTGTTGCTTTCTTTGCAATTATTGGGATTGCATCAAATAGCTCACTATGATTATATATTTATCAACGCTTTATAAGTAATATTTTGCTCATTTATTTTATATTGTTTAGAGCAGTGTCTAGGATATGGCAGATGCCCAGCCATGGAAGACCTTAGGGACCTTTGGCCCATGGGAGGTTGAATTTGAGGACAAGCCCTCTTGCTGGAGGTGAGTCAGCTGGTACCAGCTGGATCAGTACACGGGCAACCAGGGAGGAACCTCTGTGATCAGTGGTTAGATCAGCTTTCTGGTCTCTCCACACCATTTGTATTTAAATATACACTCAGCCTTGTGTTAATATGATTGATGGTTCTCTGGCTAGCTCAATGCCTGTTACATAATAGGTTTAAGTATAAATATATATGTATATATACATATATATAAATTTAAGTCTGTATATAAATAGAGAATAGAGAAGGAAGAATAAATGGATTAATGGATCTTAAGGCATAAGATGGTGCCCATAGGCAAAGAAAACACTGACTTTGATTGCAACCGGGAGCTCGGTCATTTTGGCTTGCTCAGTGTCACCTGCGCATCTGACAGCCTCTCTCTCTCTCTCTCTCTTTTTTTCTTTTTTCTTTTTGGGGATAGGGAGTGGGGAGTATCTTCTCTTATCTGTCCACACAGTTTTCATGCAACTTTCCTCATCTCTTCCCTCTAGGAACGAACACAGAATCTAGTGCTGTTCAGTCAGACCACGGTCCCCCTAGGGTTGCTGTTGCAGGAAGGGCAGATGACCTGAACTAGGCCAAGGTAACTTAACACTTGCCTTTTGTTGGAGCTAAGGAGGAAGACATTTTTCCAGTTGGAGTTGATAGACTTGGAGCACGTAATTCTGAACTTTCCAGGGGACAGCACAGGAGGACATCCTGCCTAAGAGCGAAGCCCATGGGCAAGGAGGAGAACAGAGAGGAGGACACTTTGGGTCCTAGTGACTGTTGATGACTCTGCCTGAGGGCATCCCTAGAACTTCCCAGTGAAATGAACCAACAGATTCCTTTTCCTTTGAGGTGAGTCTGAGTTATGATTCTGTTTATGAAAGAGCCTTGATGAGGGATCTTTCACAAGACTAGCTCCCCAGGGTCATAGAGCACACAGGGATCTCTTTTCTCAAAGGCTGGAAGGCCTGTACCCCCACGTGCATCCATCCCTACCTCAGCTGCAGGGACACAGCGCTTGGCTTGTTTTAGTTAAAATTTTTCCCATTATTCCTAAATATGGCCCCAGACTCACACCTGCCAACAACAGAAGTGTAACCCAGACACATTTGTATTTCCTTGGTCAAGTCTACAAAACCCTATGGGACCCCCATTCTTCTTCCGACCTAAGGTGAAATGCAAATGCAGAGGAGTGGGGAGGGGGATTGGATAATAAATGGTTCCCTTATCCAGAGATTCAAAGTTTGTTGCAAAGTATGATCATCTAAACTACTGAAACCACACTATATTTTACATTCCTTTAACAGCCAGTTGATTAAGGAGGACCCAGAGCCAGGTAAGGCTTCCCTGCTGGCTCAGATGCCTGCAATGTGGGACACCTGGGTTCAATCCCTGAGTCGGGAAGAACCCCTGGAGAAGAGAATGGCTGCCCACTCCAGTATTCTTGCCTGAAGAATTCCATGGACAGAGGAGCCTGGTGGGCTACAGTCCATGGTGTTGCAAAAGAGTCAGACACAACTTAGCAACTGACTACACCAGAGAGGACCACTGAATAAAAGCAGTTCACTCCCTTGCTGCTGCTGCTGCTAAGTTGCTTCAGTCGTGTCCAACTCTGTGTGACCCCATAGATGGCAGCCCACCAGGCTTCTCTCTCCCTGGAATTCTCCAGGCAAGAATACTGGAGTGGGCTGCCATTTCCTTCTCCAATGCATGGCATGCATGCTAAGTCACTTCAGTCTTGTCCGACTCTGTGCCACCCTATGGACAGCAGCCCACCAGGCTCCTCTGTCCACAGGATTCTCTAGGCAAGAATACTGGAGTGGGTTGCCATTTCCTTCTCCATAGTGGATGGTATATCCCCTCAGCACTTCCAGTTCCCAAACATGAATAGGGCTTTCACTGTCAGCCCTGTGCCTCTGTCTGCAGACCCTCACTGACCACAGGAGCATGGCAACCCCTCAGTCAGGCCTGATGTACTGGGCAAGGTATGTGCTTGCTGTGTCTCAAAGGACAAGAGATAGCTCATGATAAACACTCCAGCTTCCTTGACCTTCATATGGGACCACCCTGAGGTGTTTTCACCGTTTTCTGGAGTCCCCAGTTGCCCACTGACATATCTTACACATCGACATACTCTACATTGGTTCCTTCCCTTCCCAATTTCACTTCCTCTTCCCCATACTGGTTCTTCCCAGGGTCATCTCCCAAATAAGTGACCTGCACTTAAATTCTTGTTTCAGGGTTTGCTTTGGGGGAAACTCAACCTGCTTTCGTGATTTAATCACTAAGTTGGGTCCTACTCTTGCAACCCATGGACTGTAGCTTGCCAGGCTCCTCCATCCATGGGATTTCACAGGCAATAATACTGGAGTGGCTTGCCATTTCCTTCTCCAGGAGATCTTCTGACTTAGGGATCGAACCTGCATCTCTTGTGTTACCTGCATTGGCAGATGGATTCCTTACCACTAAACCACCAGAGAAAGCCCTTTTGGCAACACCCAATTCATTTGCTTGATCCAACCAGTCCATTCTAAAGGAGATCAGCCCTGGGTGTTCTTTGGAAAGAATGATGCTAAAGCTGAAACTCCAGTACTTTGGCCACCTCATGCGAAGAGTTGACTTATTGGAAAAGACTCTGATGCTGGGAGGGATTGGGGGCAAGAGGAAAAGGGGATGACAGAGGATGAGATGGCTGGATGGCATCACTGACTCAACGGACATGAGTTTGAGTGAATTCCGGGAGTTGGTGATGGACAGGAAGGCCGGGCGTGCTGCGATTCATGGGGTCGCAAAGAGTCGGACACGACTGAGTGACTGAACTGAATTGAACTGAACCCATTTTTTTAGCAGTGTACTTTCTGGCCCTGGGACTATCTCTCCTTTGGTTCCTTGGAAAGTGTGGCATGGTTCTCACATTCATGAATAGCTTTTGCTCCTCTCTACCCTACTACTTGTTCCTTGGCTGCCTTGGATCATCAGGGAAAACAGAAGTATGAAAACATCAGTACATGGTCCCCACAACAAAAGCAGGTCATTCAGACTCCTCTTTCATATCTGCCCCACCACAGACAAATATTAGCTGTTAGGATCTTTGACATTTATTCCTTTTTCTTACTAACTTTTAAATTACAAAAGTGCCAGTACAGTATGTAAAATTAACAAATACATGTAAGCAAAGGAAGAAAGATTTTTAGAAAATCAGCAATATTAAAATTTATGGTGGGAGGAGGAATATATATTTTGCCTTTAGATAAAGATAAGAAAAAAGAAGACAAGACTCTCTTGCCACTTCACAACATATTCTACTCAAGTCAGCCGGAAAATTAGATGAAAAAAGAAAAGCACCAAGATTCAAAAGGAGGAAGCACAAATTCTTCTATTGGTATATAGAAACAATTAAGGAATACACCCACAAAAACACACAAATACACTTATTAGGACTGTAAATGAGTTCAGCAAAGTTGTAGGATATAAGATCAATATACAAAACCAATTTAATTTCTATACACTGGCAATAAACAATCTGAGAATGAAATTAAGAAAATGATTTCATTTTCAATAACATTAGAAATAGTAAATTGCTTACAAATAAACTAAACCAAAAGGTACAAAATTTGTATAACGTAAAGTACAAAACATTGTGGAAAAATTAGAGAAACTATAAATAAAGGCAAAGATATCCATGGTCATGGATAAGAATTCAGTCGGTCAGTTCACTCGCTCAGTCATGTCCAGCTGTTTGCGACCCCATGAATCGCAGCACGCCAGGCCTCCCTGTTCAACACCAACTCCGGAGTTTACCCAAACTCATGTCCATCGACTCGGTGATGCCATCCAGCCATCTCATTCTCCTTCTGCCCCCAATCTCTCCCAGCATCAGGGTCTTTTCCAATGAGTCAACTCTTCACATGAGGTGGCCAAAGTATTGGAGTTTCAGCTTCAGTATCAGTCCTTCCAATGAACACCCAGGACTGATCTCTTTTAGAATGGACTGGTTGGATGTCCTTGAAGTCCAAGGGACTCTCAAGAGTCTTCTCCAACACCACAGTTCAAAAGCATCAATTCTTTGGTGTTAGCTTTCTTCACAGTCCAACTCTCACATCTATACATGACCACAGGAAAAACCATAGCCTTAACTAGACGAACCTTTGTTGGCAAAGTAATATCTCTGCTTTTGAATATGCTATCTAGGTTGGTCATAACTTTCCTTCCAAGGAGTAAACGTCTTTTAATTTCATGGCTGCAGTCACCATCTGCAGTGATTTTGGAGCCCCCCCAAATAGAGTCTGACACTGTTTCCACTGTTTCCCCATCTATTTCCCATGAAGTAATGGGACCAGATGCCATGATCCTCATTTTCTGAATGTTGAGCTTTAAGCCAACTTTTTCACTCTCCTCTTTCACTTTCATCAAGCTGCTTTTTAGTTCCTCTTCACTTTTTTCCATAAGGGTGATGTCATCAGCATATCGGAGGTTATTGATATTTCTCCCAGCAATCTTGATTCCAGCTTGTGCTTCTTCCAGGCCAGCATTTCTCATGATGTACTCTGCATATAAGTTAAATAAGCAGGGTGACAATATACAGCCTTGATGTACTCCTTTTCCTATTTGGAACCAGTCTGTTGTTCCATGTCCAGTTCAAATGTTGCTTCCTGACCTGCATATAGGTTCCTCAAGAGGCAGGTCAGGTGGTCTGGTATTCCCATCTCTTTCAGAATTTTCCACAGTTTATTGTGATCCACACAGTCAAAGGATTTGGCATAATCAATAAAGCAGAAACAGATGTTTTTCTGGAACTCTCTTGCTTTTTCAATGATCCAGCGGATGTTGGCAATTTGATCTCTGGTTCCTCTGCCTTTTATAAAATCAGCTTGAACATCTGGAAGTTCATGGTTGACGTATTGCTGAAGTCTGGCTTGGAGAATTTTGAGCATTACTTTACTAGCATGTGAGATGAGTGCAATTGTGTGGTAGTTTGAGCATTCTTTGGCATTGCCTTTCTTTGGGATTGGAATGAAAACTGACCTTTTCCAGTCCTGTGGCCACTGCTGAGTTTTCCAAATTTGCTGGCATATTGAGTGCAGCACTTTCACGGCATCATCTTTCAGGATTTGAAATAGCTCCACTGGAATTCCATCACCTCCACTAGCTTTGTTCGTAATGATGCTTTCTAAGGCCCACTTGACTTCACATTCCAGGAGGTCTGGCTCTAGATGAGTGATCACACCATCATGATTATCTGGGTCATGAAGATCTTTTTTGTACAGTTCTTCTGTGTATTCTTGCCACCTTTTCTTAATATCGTCTGCTTCTGTTAGGTCCATACCATTTCTGTCCTTTATTGAGCCCATCTTTGCATGAAATGTTCCCTCGGTATCTCTAATTTTCTTGAAGAGATCTCTAGTCTTTCCCATTCTGTTGTTTTCCTCTATTTCTTTGCATTGATCACTGAGGAAGACTTAAAACTGTCCAAATTGGTCTTCAGATTCAATAGAATCCCTTGCAAAATCCAGTCATATTTTTGTAGAAATTGCAGAAATTTATGATAGAGAATAGCCAAAATAATCTTAGAAAAGAACTCACATATCTCATAACTTACTACAAGGCTACCTATTTCATAACTTATTACAAAGCATGGTAATCAAGAGAGTGTGGTAGTGATGTAAGGGATAAAGACCACAGTCCAATAAATGAATCCTTGTATATATATGCAACGATTCCATTGAGTCTTGACAAGGGTGCCAAGACATTCAATAGAGAAAGATTTGTCTTTTCAACAAATGGTGCTAGGACAACTGTATATCCACATGCGGAAGAAAGAAGTTGTATCCCTACCTCACCCTTACATGTAAAAATTAACTCAACATTGGTAATAAATTTAAATGTAAAAGTTAAATCTATAAAGTTCTTAGGAGAAAACATGCAATAATTTTTGTGATTTGTATTAGGAAATGCTCTCAGATGCAACACCTAAAGCATGCAGCCTAAGTCACGCGGTCGTGTCCGACTCTTTGTGACCCCATGGATTGTAGCCCGTCAGACTCCTCTGTCAATAGGATTCTCCAGTCAAGAATACTAGGAATGAGTTGCCATGCCCTCCTCCAAGGGACCTTCTCACCCAGGGGATCGAACTCCAGACTCCTGCCTTGCAGGCAGATTCTTTACTATCTGAGCCACCGTGGAAACAGGGACAAAAGAAAAAAATAACTAAATGAATTATATTTTGTCAAAGTAAAAATTTCTGTGTTACAAATTATATAATCAAGAAAGTGAAAAGGTAACACACAGAATAAGGGAAAATATTTGAAAATCATATATCTCATAAGGCACTTATATCAAGAATATCTAGGGAAGCCCCAAAGAATTCATGCAACCTAATAACAAACTAAATAATAAAAAGATGAATATCCCAATTAAAAATTGGCCACATAATCCAAATAGACAATTTGCTAAAGAAGATATACAAAGTCCAATAAGTTCATATGAAGATGTTCAACATCATTAGACTTTAAGGATCTACAAACCAAAACTCTAAGAAACCGCTTTACATATACCACAATGAATGCATTTAAAAAGACAGACAATATCTAAGTGTTGATGAGAATGTGAAGAAATTGAAACCCTCATGCATTTCTGGTGTGAATGTAAAACTGTGCAGCCATTTTACAAAATAGTTGGAAAGTCCTCAAAAAGTTAAACATGGAATTATCATGTGACCCCACAATTTCACTCCTAGGTATATACCCAATATGTAAAAGTAGAGCTCTAACACAATCTTGTACACAAATCAACATTCATAGCAGCATTATTCATAATAGCTACAAAAAGGAAACAATCCACACCTATAAAATGATGAATAAAAAAGTAACTGTGGTATATACAAAAAATGTATTATTATAATCCAACAATAAAAAGGAATATATTACTTGATACATGCTGCAACATGGCTGAACCATGGCTGAACTAACTGTAAGAAGTCAGTCCCCAAAGGCCACATCTTGATTCCACTGATACAGAATGCCCATAACAGGCAAAACAATAGGAACAAATATAAGTTAGTGGTTCATGTTCCCAGGACTTGTAGGGAAGTATAATAGGGAGCAACAGCATTGAAGGATTTCTTTTTGGGGTGAAGAAAGTGTTCTAAAATTAGATTGTGATGATAAGTATCAGTTCAGTCGCTCAGTCATGCCTGACTCTGCAACCCCATGGATTGCAGCATGTCAGGCTTCCCTGTCCATCACCAACTCCTGGAGCATTCTCAAACTCAAGTCCATCAAGTCAGTGATGCCATCTAACCACCTCATCCTCTGTCATCCCTTTCTCCTCATGCCCTCAATCTTTCCCAATATCAGGGTCTATTCCAATGAGTGGAATAGTTCTTTGCATCAGGTGGACAAAATATTGGAGTTTCAGCTTCAACATCAGTCTCTCCAATGAGTATTCAGGACTGATTTCCTTTAGGATTGCCTGGTTTGATCTCCTTGAAGTACAAGGGACTTTCAAGAGTCTTTTTCAATACCTCAGTTCAAAAGCATCAATTCTTTGGCACTCAGTTTTCTTTATGGTCCAATTCTCACATCCATACATGACTACTGGAAAAACCATAGGTTTGACTAGATGGACCCTTGTTGGCAAAGTAATGTCTCTGCTTTTTAATATGCTAAGTTTGTCATAACTTCTCTTCCAAAGAGTAAGCATCTTTTAATTTCATGGCTGCAGTCACCATCTGCAGTAATTTTGGAGCTCCCCAAAATAAAGTCTCTCACTGTTTCACCATCTATTTGCCATGAAGTGATGGGACCAGATGCCATGATCTTTGTTTTTCGAATGCTGAGTTTTAAGCCAGCTCTTTCATTTTCCTCTTTCACTTTCATCAAGAGGCTCTTTAGTTCCTCCTCACTTTCTGCCATAAGCGTGGTATCATCTGTGTATCTGAGGTTATTGGTATTTCTCCCAGCAATCTTAATTCCAGCTTGTGTTTCATCCAGGCTGACATTCCATACAATGTATTCTGCATATAGATTAAATAAGCAGGGTGACAATATACAGCCTTGATGTACTCCTTTCCCAATTTGGAACCAGTCCATTGTTCCATGTCTGGTTGCTTCTTGACCTGCAGATTTCTCAGGAGGCAAGGAAGGTAGTCTGGTATTCCCATCTCTTTAAGAATTGTCCAGTTTGTTGTGACCCACACAGTCAAAGACTTTAGTATAGTCAATGAAGCAGAAGTAGATATTTTTCTGGAATTCTCTTGCTTTTTCTATGATCCAACAGATGTTGGCAATTTGATCTCTGGTTCCACTGCATTTTCTAAATCCAGCTTGAACATTTAGAATTTCCCTCCTACCATCTTGTTGAGGGTTTTTCCTTTGCCCTTGGATGTGAGGTATCTTTCTTCAGTGGGATCCAACATTCTCCTGTCTATGGTTGTTCAGTGGAGAGTTGCAATTTTGGAGCACTCGCAGGAGATGAGTGCACGTCCTTCTACTCCACCATCTTTTCATCTTTGATGAAAATGTACAAACTGTTCACTTCAACAGGTTGTAATGTACAACCCTGTAAATGTACTAAAATCTGAATTGCACAACTTAATTGTAGGAAATGTGTGATATGTGAACTTTATCTCAATAAAGCTGGTTTTAATAATTCCCACTTCCCAGAGAAAATCACTACTGATATATTTAGAAAGGGAAATGTTCAAGATGCAAACATATATATAAATAAAAATAATTCATACTGTATATAACTATTTGTAAAATTCTTTCTTTGGAGTAGTATTACATAACCATTTGTGTCATGAAATTTTTTTTATAATTCATTTTTAAGATATGCATTAATTTTATATGTGTATTTTATACTTTGTCTAAATAATCTTGGCTAAATGTTTGTTTCTTCTAATGTGTTGCTATTGTAAACAATACTGTACCAAGTAACTTTTGGGCTAACTGGGTCAATGAGTAGGCATATTTTGATGACATAAAATACAAATTCCCTTGAAGAATGCATCATTTTTTCCTTCCAAAGGCAGTTCAAAGGAGTGTCCATTTTCCCACACTGACTACAATTGAAGTTAACCATTTAAAAAGTTTTGCCAATTTTATTTGGGTTATTCTTTCTGATGAAGAGTAATTATCCATACACTCCAAGTTGAGTCTGCATAATGCAAAGAAGAAAAAGAAAGATATATTGGATATGTGGTGGAGAGAAACTTCTTGAGATATTTTTCAGGAATTTGACTTACTGACCCCATACACTTACTGGTGCTGGTCAGAGAATCCAAAGGGAAGAAGTCCACATTCCCACCACATTTCAAAGCTGCCAATATACATGGCCTTACCTGGCCAGGTTGAACCATCTGCCCTCAAACCTCGTGCATTATGTCTTGATGATCTACGAACAAGGATGCTTGAATTTTTCTGCACATATGGTACCACCTCCAGGCTCATGTGTTTATGGAGAGTGGGGGCCATGAACCATTTGATTCATAAACCCAACCAAACAGTACCTGGCATAGAAATTTACACACAGAAATAAAATTTTCTGAATGCTAGATAGTAGCATTGGAAACTGGAACAGGAAAAGGGCATTAGAGGGAAAAGTGATGAAATCCAAATAAAGTTTGGATTGGTTAATAATAATTCATCGATGTTTCAACAAGTCTACCATAATTATGCAAAATATCAACATTAGGGGAAACTGGCTAAAAGGACTCTGCAACTTTTCTGTAAATCCAAAATTTTTTCAAATTTTTGAAAAAAAACTTCAAAAGTAAAAAATAAAAACAATAAATAAGTCTTTCATCCATAAATGTCAACCATTAATTCACAAGGGCATGACAACCCACTCCAGTATTCTTGCCTGGAGAATCCCCACGGACAGGGGAGCCTGGCAGGTTACAGTCCATGGGGTCACAGAGAATTGGACATGAATGAGTGACAAAACACATTCACCTATCAAGTGAGGTCAGTTAATTCTAAAACTAAAAAAGGACAGTTGGCAGGACAACCTGCCAGAAGGGTGCAACATATTCCCATCAGTAAAAGGATCACTTAGACATATGCAATTTAAAAGTTTCCACCTTGACCCTGTAACTGAACTATACATCTTAGAGGTTAGAGAAAACATGGCTACAGTTTATTTAGAATTCCTGAGTTAGTTCAATATGTTCATTTTATTGACAGGAAAATGGAACTCACAGAGAGAACAGAATTGTCTTCATTCTTTTTCCAATCATTATTTTTAAGTGACCTTAAAGAGGTATTAACTCACCACGTTTATGCCAGTGTTTTTCTTCCAACTTAAGTGTTGACTCTTTAGAGTCCGAAGGACCCAGGGGACTTCTTGCATGCTTTTTGGCTCTTTTCTACTGGGTAGGCCCATTCAGAAGGAGGCTTGGTCCTACCACCTCTCGTTCATCTAACAAGGCCACTCCGAGTAACTCTAGGAGAGATTGTTTCCTAATTGGAGATTACAGCTTTTAACAATGTTTTCTGAAAGAGAACGAAGAGGGTCTTTGAGGCTCTTCAGTGGCTTCCTGCCATGCAGTTGTGTTATTGCTAAGTATCCTTCTGCCCTCTCAAAGTCTTCTGAATTTTTCTAAAAAGCAACAATAATTTGAATAATTACAAAATGGAAAATATATTTTTCTGTGTATTCTGTTTTCCTCCAAGCAAGAGCTGTGCTTTCATCTGATACATAAAAGCACAATGGTTCTCTGATGAACTAAGACACATGGAATATCTAATTAACATTAAAATATTGTCTCTCATCATTAGCTTCATCGCACTGAAAGTGTCAGTTCTCGAGAAAGCAGTGCAGAGGCGGTGACCTAATCTCACTTAAAAAAAGAGAAAAAAAACAGGCAAATTAAAGTAAAAAGGACAATGTGTTTTACTTATAGGACAGTGGCTTGCTAAGCCCACTGCCTGGGGATGGCTTCCCTGCCTCAAGGCCCTGACCACTTTCTGACACTCAACCCCATCTTAAATGTGTCCACTACCATCCCTGTGTGTTTCTATCATCTCTGGATCTCTACAGAAGGACCTGACAATCTCAGGGTGTCTGGGGCTGTTACCTGAAGCTGTTTAACTCCAGCCAGTGGCAGAGAAGCTGAGGACCTCATTAGGACAAAAGTAATCCAGCTGCTATGCTCACCTTCATGGAGCCTCAAAAAGCAGTCCCAGGTGAGCTAACAGGACTCACAGAAGACTAAATAAACTGGTTTAACAGCCTTCCAGAAATGGATTAGAATGTCTCAGTGAATGTTTTATCACCAAGAGAGGTGCAAAAGAGTCTGGAATGGAGTCCCATAATAAGTAAGAATATATTTAAGATTTTGGAACTCCAAGGGGCCAGGAGATGTTGCATTCTCCATGACCACATGATTCCCATGGATGCCAGCCTGCTGAGTGGCATCCATATTCTTCCTGTGTGCCCCTCTGTTGTGCTGAAAAACCAATAATGTTCTATTTAAATTGCCTCTTTTTGGTCCTCAAGCTGACCACAGACACACTAGCAGACCCAACTAAAATCCACTAAGCAAAACCATGCAACAGAGCCCTACACGCATGAAAAATTACAAATAGTTGGGTTTTTTAAAGGACTTAATTTTGGAGTGGTCATGCCTCAAAAGCAAATGGATAAAGAAATCAGTGCCTAAGATTGGGGCTATACTGAAATAAAACCCTGAAAATAGGTAGCATCAGCTTCGGGACTCGGTAGAGAGTAAGGCTGGAAAAGCAGCAATGAAACCCTTAACACAAGTAGAAAAATGACAACTTATGTTGTTAATGGTCCAGAAATTGTTAAAAACTGATTCCTGTGGCAACATGGGGAATAAAAATTAACTTGCTTTTGACATTGAAAATATTATTTGCAGCAAGAGTTTTGAAAGTGTTGACTAATTACTATACAACTAATCTAGTTGTATATAGTAAAATAGTAAAAGAGATAAGAGTCAAACACTAGCCACTTTGCAATCAGAACATAGAGTATAGAAAGGCAAGAACTTGCAGAATTAGAAAAATAAAATTGTTTTTTTTTCTCTCTAGACCCTCCAGTTGGGTAAAGATTCAAAATATAATAAGAAGGTTCTAGTTCTGGGTAAGGTGAAGGAAGCACATCCCATCTGATTTCTTCCACTGACTGCGAGTGTAAAATCTATAAAAAATGCACAAAGCAGCTCTTTCATGACTTTGAAAGTAAACAGTATTATGCATATTGGGAAAAAGACTAGCATTCAAAATATCATCAAATGGGTGAATGATACCAAAACAAAAAGTCCAATTTTTGTGACACTGGCGTTCCAGAAGAAGAAGAGAAAGAGGTAAAAGCTGAAAAGGTATTCATAGAAATAATGCCTGAAAAGCTCCTACATTTGATGACAAACATAACCTATAGATTCAAAAAGCTAAGCAAATTCCAAGTAGGGTAAACCCAAAGAAATTCATGTGGAAAATTCTGAAAGAGATGGGAATACCAGATTACCTGACCTGCCTCTTGAGAAACCTATATGCAGATCAGGAAGCAACAGTTAGAACTGGACATGGAACAATAAACTGGTTCCAAATAGTAAAAGGAGTACATCAAGGCTGTATATTGTCACCCTGTTTATTTAACTTCTATGCAGAGTACATCATGAGAAATGCTGGGCTGGAAGAAGCACAAGCTGGAATCAAGATTGCCGGGAGAGATAGCAATAACCTCAGATATGCAGATGACACCACCCTTATGGCAGAAAGTGAAGAGGAACTCAAAAGCCTCTCAATGAAAGTGAAAGAGGAGAGTGAAAAAATTGGCTTAAAACTCAACATTCAGAAAATAAAGATCATGGCATCTGGTCCCATCACTTCATGGGAAATAGATGGGGAAATAGTGGAAACAGTGGCTGACTTTATTTTGGGGGGCTCCAAAATCACTGCAGATGGTGATTGCAGCCATGAAATTAAAAAATGCTTACTCCTTGGAAGGAAAGTTCTGACCAACCTAGATAGCATGTTCAAAAGCAGAGACATTACTTTGCCAACAAAGGTCCGTCTAGTCAAGGCTATGGTTTTTCCAGTGGTCATGGATGGATGTGAGAGTTGGACTCTGAAGAAAGCTGAGCACTGAAGAATTGATGCTTTTGAACTGCGGTGTTGGAGAAGACTTTTGCGAGTCCCTTGGACTGCAAGGAGATCCAACTAGTCCATCCTAAAGGAGATCAGTCCTGGGTGTTCATTGGAAGGACTGATGCTGAAGCTGAAACTCCAATACTTTGGCCACCTCATGTGAAGAGTTGACTCATTGGAAAAGACTCTGATTCTGGGAGGGACAGGGGCAGGAGGAGAAGGGGACGACAGAGGATGAGACGGCTGGGTGGCATCACCGAGTCGATGGACATGAGTTTGGGTAAACTCCAGAGTTGGTGTTGAACAGGGAGGCCTGGCGTGCTGCAATTCATGGGGTCGCAAAGAGTTGGACACGACTGAGTGACTGAACTGAAAGAAATTCATGCCAAGATATATTATAATCAACCCTCTGAAAATTAAAGACAGAACAAAAATGTTGAAACCAGTTAGAGGAAAAACAATGCATTACTTGTAGAGGAAAAGTGCTTCCCTAGTGGCTCAGATGATAAAGAATCTACTTGCAATGCAGGAGACTTGGGTTCAATCCCTGGGTCAGAAAGAACCCCCTGGAGAAGGAAATGGTAACCCACTCCAGTATTCTTGCCTAGAGAATTCCATGGACAGAATTCATGGGGTCACAAAAGTCAGACACAATTGAGCAATTAATATAGCAATAGGAGAAAAAGTCTCAAATGATAACAACTTATTATCAGAAACCTTAAAGGCCAGAAGGAAATGGCACAATATTTTTCAGGAACTGAAATAAAATATTTGTTAAACCAGACTTCTAAATCCAGCGAGAATATCTTTTAGGCATTCAGAGAGAATAAAACATTCCCAAATAAAGGAAAAGTAAGAGAATGTGTTGCTAGCAAACTTATGCTGAAAGAATGGCTAAGGAAGTTCTCTAAAAAGAAAGGTGATAACAAAAGAAAAATTTGAAATATCAGGAAGGAAGAAAAAATATAAGGGCAAAAATATAGGTCAACACAAAATTTACATCTCTCGTGTTCTCTGAATAATGCTTTATCATTGAAGAAAAGAATACAGTCTAATGTGATTTTCAATATATGTAGAGAGAACATGTAAGATAATTTTATTATAAAAGGATAGGGTAAAGGGGTGTAAAAGGAGGTAGAATTTCTGGAATCCATTTGAAATGGTAAAGAGTAGTCATCAGTAGACTTGGATATGTATGTAACCAAACACAGCTACTAAAAAGGCTGATCAAAGATACACTCAACAAAAGCGTGACCAGTAGTATGGAGAAGTAGGAAGACCCTGAGCTTACCTCCTCCAATGGGCACTCCAAAACTATAACTATTTCCAAAGGAATTATTGACCAGAAGGACTGGAAGACTAGCAAAAAAAGATATACAACTAAGATATAAAGAGGGAAACACAGCAAGATGGGTAGGAGGGGTGGCAATGTGGTGCATTCAAGACCCACACCCGTAAGTGGGTGATCCACAAACAGAAGGAAGTGATAATAATTATGGTAATTACAGACGTTCTTCCCAAGAAGCAAAGAGTCCAAGCTCCACATAAGCGTCCTCAGCTTAGGGGTCCTGAAGTGGAAAGACAAGCCCCCAGAACAATTGGCTTTGAAGGCCAGTGGGACTTACTTTCAGGAAAGCCGGAAGAAGACTGTGGGAAATAGTGGGACCTGGCCTTATTCACTACAAGTCCAAGAACACCATACACCAGTGTACTGGCACTAGGCCCAGGAGCCCCTGGGCCCTGCAACCAGAAACTCTGGACCCAAATCCACCCATCAGGAGACAGGCACCAGCCCCAGGATGCTGTGTGCCCCGTTCCATATACCAGTGGGCACCAGTACCACCACAGCCTCTCAGCCTGCCATGTCAGGATATAGCCCACCTACAAGAAGGTCAGCACCAACTCCAAAGATCACCCAGCCTCTCCCATGAGCAGACCAACACCAGCCCTGGCACACCTTGAGCCCCTTATCCAGCTGCCCCAGGATTTGGCCCCATACACTGGTGAGCTGACACCAGCTCCACCAGGACTCCCAGAACCCTGTAGCCAGAGGCCGCATGTCCTGCTTCTATCTACCAGCAGTTATCAGCCCTAGGATCCCGCAGGACACCAACCTCACCAACCAGCAGGCCAATACCCATTTCTAAGACTCTAGACCCCTCAGAAATCTGACCTGGGACACAGACCCACTGACCAGTAGGCCAACACCAGCTTTAAAACAACTCAGACTCCACAGACAGTCCTGTAAAAAAACAGGCTCTGCCCAAGAGCAAGTTAACACCACATCTGGGATGCCCAGCCCTGCAACCACCTACCTTAAAAGGTGGCTCCACCCACAAGTAGGCCAGCACAAGTTCTGAGGTTCCTTGAGTTCTACAGCAAGCTGCTTCATGACCTCACCTTGCCCACCAGCAGTCAGAAACCTCCACAGAAGGCAGGCCTGGACACCAGCCAGACTGGAGGTCACCTATAGTAGTAAGTCCACTACAACAGAAGGACCCATGCAGCCTACATGGGAAGACCCCCTAGAACATGTAGGTCTGGTGATCAGAGAGGAGTGTGCTCCCAGAACATATAGGGCATCTTCTAAAGGCCACTTCTCCAAGGTCGAGAAACATAATCAACACATCCAATATACAGAAATAAAAACAGCAAATTAGAAGAATATATTCCAAATGAAGGAACATGACAAAGTCCCCGCAAAATGAATTAAGTAAAAGTTGAGATAAGTGATCTATCCAGTAAAGAATTCAAGATAATGATCATAAAGATGTTCAAAAACTCAGGAGAAGAATGGATGAACAAGATAAGTTAGAAGCTTTGAACTAAAAGAAAATATAAAGAACCAAACAGAGATGAAAATTACAATAACTAAAACAAATGAACAAAAACACTCTGGAAGAAATCAGCACTAGAGTAGATAATACAGAGAAATGCATCAGTGAGCTGAAAGATAGCATAGTGGAAACCACTGAAACAGCAAAAAATAATAATAAAAAGAAATGCGAGATTAAGACATCTCAGTAACAACATCAAGTATATTAACATTCACATTAGAGGAGTCCCAGAAGGAGAAGAGAAGGCAATGGCACCCACTCCAGTACTCTTGCTTGGAAAATCCCATGGGCGGAGGAGTCTCGTGGGCTGCAGTCCATGAGGTCACTAAGAGTTGGACATGACTGAGCGACCTCACTTTCACTTTTCACTTTCATGCATTGGAGAAGGGGATGGTAACCCACTCCAGTGTTCTTGCCTGGAGAATCCCAGGGATGGGAGAACCTGGTGGGCTGCCATCTATGGGGTCGCACAGAGTTGGACACAACTGAAGTGACTTAGCAGCAGCAGCAGAAGGAGAAGAGAGAGAGAGAAGGGGTCACAGAACATATCTGAATACACAAGAACTGAAAACTTCCCCAACCTGGAAAGGAAATAGATATCCAGATCCAGGAAATATAGAGTCTCAACCAGAATCAAGTCATAGAGAGCCACACCAAAAAACATTATAATTAAAGCAGCAAAAATTAAAGATAAAGAGAAAATATTAAAAAGCCTCCAGGGCAACAGGCTTTCAACAAGCTACCTACAAGGGAACTCTCATGAGTCTATTAGTTGATTTTTCAGCAGAAACTTTGCAGGCCAGAAGAGAGTGGCATGATGATTAAAGGGAGAAACCTACAAAAACAGTCTACCCAGTAAGATTTTCATTTAAGATTTGATGGAGAGATCAAAAGACACATGTATACCAATGTTGCTGCTGAGTCACCTCAGTCGTGTCCGACTCTGTGCGACCCCATAGATGGCATCCCACCAGGCTCCCCATCCCTGGGATTCTCCAGGCAAGAACACTGGAGTGGGTTGCCATCCCATTCTCCAATGCATGAAAGTGAAAAGTGAAAGTGAAGTCGCTCAGTTGTGTCTGACCCTCAGCGACCCCATGGACTGCAGCCTACCAGGCTCCTCCATCCATGGGATTTTCCAGGCAAGAGTACTAGAGTGGGGTGCCATTGCCTTCTCCATATACCAATGTTGACTGTAGCTTTATTTTCAATAGCTAGGACATGGAAGCAACTTAGATGCCCATTGCCAAATGAATGGATAAAGAAGTTGTGGCACATATATACAGTGGAATATTACTCAGTCATAAAAATGAATGCATTTGAGTCAGTTCTAATGAGGTAAATGAACCTTGAGTCTATTATATAAAATTAGTCAGAAAGAGAAAAACAAATGTATATTAATGTATATATATGGACTCTAAAAAGATGGTACTGACAAGCCTATCTGCATGGTAGCAATGGAGACACAGACATAGAGAACAGACTTGTGGGCACAGTGGGGGAAGGAGAGGGAGGGATGAATTGAAACATACACATTATAATATGTAAAATAGATACCCAGTGAAAATTTGGCTGTATGATGCAGGGAGCTCCTGGTGCTCTGTAACAATCTAGAGGGGTGGGATGGGTAGGAGGTGGGAGGGAGGTTCAAGAGAGGGGAACATATGTATACCTATGGCTGATTCATGTTTATGTATAGCAGAAACTAACACAATATTGTAAAGCAACTTTCCTTCAATTAAAAACAAAAATTTAAATATGTTTTGTAAACAAATACTAAAAGAGTTCATCACCACCAAACCAGCTTTACAAGAAATGTTAAAGGGATTTCTCTAAGTAAAAAGGAGAAGTACCCAACTGGAAATATAAAAATAACAAAAGACAAAAGTCTCATTGGTAAATATAAATGTACAGTAAAGACTGTAAATTAACCGTATATGAAGTTATTAGGAAGGTTAAAAGACAGAAGTAGTAACATCATCTATATCAGCAATAAGTAGTTAAAGAATACACGAAAACATGCAAAATAGGAAATTGATAACAGTAAATTGGGAGGAGGAGGGTTGAGTAAAAATGCAGAGTTGTTACAATGCATTTAACCTTAAGAGAGAGCAGAAGTCAATGAAATCAGAAAGCAAAAAGAAGTCAAGACTGACACTACAGAAATATAAAGGATCATAAAAGATTAATTACTACAAACAATTCAGTTCAGTTCAGTTATATGCCAATAAAATAGCCTAGAAAAAAAAGTTTGCATGTATGTGTGTTAAGTCATGTCCAACTCTTTGTGAGTCTATGAACTGTAGCCTGTCAGGTTCCTCTGTGCATGGGATTTTCTAGGCAAGAATACTGGAGGGAGTTGCCATTTCTTCCTCCAGGGATCCTCCTGATCCAAGGATCAAACCCATGTCTCCTGAATTTCCTGCATTGCAGGAGGATTCTTTACCACTGAGCCAATGGGAAAGACCTAGAAAAAAATGTTTGAATTCATAGAAAAGTACAATCTCTCAAGACTGAACCACAAAGAAATTAAAAAAAAAAGTGAAGAGATGATTTATCAGTAACAAAATTGAATTAGTAATGACAACAACAACAAAACCTCCCCCAAACAAAAGTCCAGGACCAGATGGCTTCACAGTTGAATTTTACCAAACATTTAGAGAAGAGTTGACACCTATTTTTCTTAAACTATTCCAAAATATGCAGAGGAAGGAATGCTTCCAAATTCATCCTATGAAGCCAGCATCACCCTGATACTAAAGCCAAACAAAGATATCACACACACAAAAAAAGAAAATTAAAGGCCAATATCACTGAAGAATATAGATGCAAAAATCCTCAACAAAATACTAGCCAACTGAATTGAGCAATGTATTAAAAGGATTATAAATCAGGATTAAGTGGGATTTATCTCAAGAATGCAAGAATGGTCCAGTATCACAAATCAATCAATATGATGCACCTTATTAACACATAGAAGAAGAAAAATCACATGATCACCTCAAAAGACCATATACAACAAGTTTGCAGCTAACATTGTACTCAGCTATGAAAAGGTGAAATTATTTATTCTATATTAGGAACAAGGCATGGATGACCATCCTTGCCACTTTTATTCACCATAGAATTGAAGTTCCCAACCATAATAATCAAACAAGAAAAATAAATTCTTGATTCTTGAAAGAAAAGAATCAAAACTGTCACAGTTTGCAGATGACATGATATACATAAAAAATCCTAAAGATGCCACACATACACAAACTACTAGAACTCATCAATGAAACCAGTAAAGTTTCAGGACACAAATTCAATAAACAGAAATACATTGCATTTCTAAACACTAAGAAATACCACAAAGAGAATTTAAGGAAACAATCCCAATTAACATTGCATCAGAATAAATAAAATACCTAGAAACAAATTTAATTAAGGAGGCAAAAGATCTGTATAGAGAAATCTATAAGGCACTGATAAAATAAATTGAAGTTGACATACACAGATGGAAAGATATACCATGTTCATGAACTGGAAGAATTAACATCTACTTCTGCTTCATTGCAGAATCTGCCTGAAATGCAGGAGACCACGGGTTCGATTTTTGGGTTGGAAAGATCATCTGGGGAAGGAAATGGCAACCCACTCCAGTATTGTCACCTGGAGAATCCCATGAACAGACGAGCCTGGTAAGCTACAGTCCATGGGGTAACAAGAATCGGATACGACTTAGCGACTAAACCATCTGCAAGTCTTTGACTGTGTGGATCACTAACAAACTGGAAAATTCTTAAAGAGATGGGAATACAAGACCACTTGACCTGCCTCCCAAGAAATCTGTATGCAGGTCAAGAAGCAACAGTTAGAACTGGATGTGAAACAACGGACTGGTTCCAAATTGGGAAAGGAGTATGTTAAGGCTGTATATTGTCACCCTGTTTATTTAACTTATATGCAGAGTACCTCATACTAAATGCTGGGCTGGATTAAGCACAAGCTGCACTCAAGACAGCCAGGAGAAATATAAATAACCTCAGATACGCAAATGACACCATCCTTATGGCAGAAAGCAAAGAGGAACTAAACAGCCTCTTGATGAAAGTGAAAGAGGATAGTGAAAAAGCTGGCTTAAAACTCAGCATTCAAAAAACTAAGATCATGGCATCCAGTCCCATCACTTCATGGCAAATAAATGGGAAAACAATGGAAACAGTGACAGACTTTATCTTCTTGGGCTCGAAAATCACTGCAGATGGTTACTGCAGCCATGAAATTGAAAGATGCTTGCTCCTTGGAAGAAAAGCTATGACCAACCTAGACAGAATACTGAAAAGCAGAGATGTTATTTTACTGACAAAGTCTCGTTTAGTCAAAGCTATGTTTGTTCCAGTAGTCATGTATGGATGTGAGAGTTGGACCATAAAGAAAGCTGAGCACCAAAGAATCAATGCTTTTGAACTGTGGTGTTGGAAAAGCCTTGTGAGAGTCCCTTGGACTGCAAGGAGATCCAACCCGTCAATCCTAAAGGAAATCAGTCCTGAATATTCATTGGAAGGACTGATGCTGAAGCTAAAGCTCCAATACTCTGATCACCTGATGTGAAGAACTGACTCATTGGAAAAGACCCTTATGCTGGGAAAGATTGAGTGCAGGAGGAAAAGGGGACAACAGAGGATGAGATAGTTGGATGGCATCACTGACTTGATGGACAAGAATTTGAGCAAGCTCTGAGAGTTGGTGATGGACAGGGAAGCCTGGCGTTGCTGCATTCCCAGGGGGTCACAAAGAGTTGTACACAGCTGAGCTCCTGAACTGAACTGAATATTTTAAAATTACCATATTATCCAAGGCATTATACATATTCAGTGCAATTCCTATAAAAATGCTAATGGCATTTATCACAAAACTGGAATAAATAATTCTAAAATTTGTATGGAAATATGAATACCCCAAATAGCTAAAAAAAAAGTCTTGAGAAAGAACAAAGCTGGAGGTATTACACTTCTTGATTTCAAATTATCAAAGCCACAGTAACATAAAGAGTATGATACTGTCACCAAAATAGACACAGAGATCAATGAAATAGAATAGAGCCATCAGAAATCAACCCACACTTATATGAGCAATTAATCTATGACAAGGAAGTAAGCATATACAGTGAAGATAAGACAGTCTCTTCAAGATTGCTTTTGCTATTCAGGGTCTTTTGTGTTTTAATGCAGAGCATAAAATTTTTCATTCTAGTTCTGTGAAAAATTCTAAGCTGGAGAAAACAGTTTCCGTGACTTCAGACTAAACTACAAACCTACAGTAATCCAAAAGTATGGTACTGAAACAAAAACAGGAATATAGATCAGTGTAATAGAATAGAAAGTTCAGAGATAAACCCACACTCTTAGGGGTACCTAATCTATGACAAAGGAGGCAAGACTATAGAACGGAGAAGATGGTATCTTCAATAAGTGGTGCTGGGAAAACTGGACAACTGTATGTAAAAGAATGAAATTATATTACCTATCAGCATATACAAAAACAAACTCAAAATGGATTGAAGACCTAAATGTAAGGTTGAACACTATGAAATCCTTAAAGGAAAATATAGACAGGACACTCTTTGACATAATTCATAACAAGATCTTTTCCAACTCAACTCCTAGAGTAATGAAAATAAAAGCAAAAATGAATAAATGGGATCTGATTAAACCTAAAAGCTTTTGCATAGCAGAGGAAACTATAAACAAAATGAAAAGACAATACTCAGAATGGAAGAAATACTAGCAAATGAAACAACTGACAAAGCATTAATCTGCAAAACATAGAAACAGTTCATGCAGCTAAATTAAAAAACAAAAAACTAACCAACAAAGCCCAAACAACCAAATCAAAGAATGGGTTCAGTTCAGTTCAGTTGCTCAGTCATGTCTGACTCTTTGCGACCCCATGAATTGCAGCACGCCAAGCCTCCCTGTCCATCACCAACTCCCGGAGTTCACTCAAACTCACGTCCATCAAGTCGGTGATGCCATCCAGCCATCTCATCCTCTGTTGTCCCTTTCTCCTCCTGCCCCCAAACACTCCCAGCTTCAGTCTTTTCCAATGAGTTAACTCTTTGCATGAGGTGGCCAAAGTACTGGAGTTTCTTCCTTCCAAAGAACACCCAGGACTGATCTCCTTTAGGATGGACTGGTTGGATCTCCTTGCAGTCCAAGGGACTCTCAAGAGTCTTCTCCAACACCACAGTTCAAAAGCATCAAGTCTTCGGGGCTCAGCTTTCTTCCCAGTCCAACTCTCACATCCATACATGACTACTGGAAAAACCATAGCCTTGACTAGATGGACCTTTGTTGGCAAAGTAATGTTTCTGCTTTTCAACATGCTATCTAGGTTGGTCATAACTTTCCTTCCAGGGAGTAAGCATCTTTTAATTTCATGGCTGCAGTCTCCATCTGCAGTGATTTTGGAGCCCCAAAAAATAAAGTCTGACACTGTTTCCACTCTTTCCCCATCTATTTCCCATGAAGTGATGGGACCAGATGCCATGATCTTCGTTTTCTCAATATTGAGCTTTAAGCCAACTTTTTCACTCTCCTCTTTCACTTTCATCAAGAGGCTTTTGAGTTCCTCTTCACTTTCTGCCATAACGGTGGTGTCATCTGCATATCTGAGGTTATTAATATTTCTCCCGGCAATCTTGATTCCAGCTTGTGCTTCTTCCAGCCCAGCGTTTCTCATGATGTACTCTGTATATTAAGTTAAATAAGCAGGGTGACACTATACAGCCTTGACGAACTCCTTTTCCTATTTGGAACCAGTCTGTTGTTCCATGTCCAGTTCTAACTGCTGCTTCCTGACCTGCATATAGGTTTCTCAATAGGTAGATCAGGTGGTCTGGTATTCTCATATCTTTCAGAATTTTCCACAGTTTATTGTGATCCACACAGTCAAAGGCTTTGGCATAGTCAATAAAACAGAAATAGATGTTTTTCTGGAACTCTCTTGCTTTTTTGATGATCCAGCAGATGTTGGCCTAGACATTTCTCCAAAGACATAAAAATGTATTAGAGAAATATAAATCAAAACTATAATGAGGTATCATCTCACACCAGTCAGAATGGCCATCAGCAACAAATCTACAAACAATAAATGCTGGAGGGGGTGTGGAAAAATGGAAAACCTTCTTTGCTATTGGTGGGAATGTAAATTGGTATAGCCACTATGGAGAATAGTATGGAGGTTCCTTAATAAACTAAAATTAGAGCTATCATGTGGTCCAGAAATCCTACTCCCAGGCATACATCCAGAGAAAAACCATAATTTAAAAGGATGCATGCACACTGGTGTTCATTGCAGCACCATTTACAATAGCTAGATCATGGAAGCAACCTTAATTACAATCCACAGATGAACAGATAAAGAAGATGCAGTGCATATTATACAATGGAATATTATTCAGCCATAAAAATGAATGAAATAGAGTCATTTGCAGAGAAGTGGATGAACCTAGATATTATCATACAGAGTGAAGTAAGTCAAAAGAGAAATCAAATATCATATAATGCCACTTATATATGGAATCTAGAAAAATGGTAGAGATGAACTTATTTGCAAAAGCCATATATGACAAACCCACAGCAACCATTATCCCCAATTGCAAAAAAAAAAAAAGTGAAAGCATTTACTCTAAAATCAGGAACAAACCAGGGTGCCCACTCTCACCACCACTATTCAACATAGTCTTAGAGATCCTAGCCACAGCAATCAGAGAAGAAAAAGAAATACAAAGCACAAAGATTGGAAAAGAAGAAGTAACACTCTTCCTGTTTGCCAGTGACAAGATCCTCTACATAGAAAACCCTAAAGATGCCACCAGAAAATTACTAGAGCTAATCAATGAATATAGTAAAGTCACACAATATAAAATTGATACATAGAAATCCCTCATATCTCTATATGATAACAATGAAAAATCAAAAAGAGAAATTAAGGGAAAAAAATCCCATTCATCATTACAATGAAAAGAATAAAATACTTAGGAATAAATTTATCTAAAGAAACAAAAGACTCCTATACATAAAACTATAAAACACTGATGAAAGAAATCAAAGATGACACAAATATGCCATGTTCTTGGATTGGAAGAATCAATATAGTGAAAACGAGTATACTACCCAAAGCAATCTATAGATTCAATGCAATCCCTATCAAACTACCAGCAGTAGTTTTCACAGAACTAGAACAAAAAATTTCACAATTCATATGGAAACACAAAAGACTCCAAATAGCCAAAGCAATCTTGAGAGAGAAGAATGGAACTGGAGAAATCAATCTTCCTGACTACAGCCTATACTACAAGGCTACAGTCATCAAGACAGTATGGTACTGGCACAAAAACAGAAATACAGATCAAAGGGACAAAATAGAAAGTCCAGAGATAAATGCACACACCTATAAACAGTTTATATTTGACAATGGAGACAAAGCCATACAATGGAGAAAAGATGGTCTCTTCAACAAGTGGTGCTAAGAAAACTGGTCAACTACATATAAAAGAATGAAACTAGAACACTTTTTTATACCATCCACAAAAACAAACTCAAAATGGATTAAGTACCTAAATAGACCAAAAACTATGAAACATAGGCAGAACATTCTCCAAAATAAGTCACAACAAGATCCTTTATGACCTACCTCCCAGAGTAATGGAAATATATATATATATATATATATATATATATATATTTATATATTTATATATATATGAGACCTAATTAAACTCCAAAGCTTTTGCACAACAAAGGAAACTATAAGGAAGGTTAAAAGACAGCACTCAGAATGATAAAAGATAATAGCAAAGGAAACAACTGACAATTAATCTCCAAAATATATATGCAGCTCAATACCAGAAAAATGAACAACCCTGTAGAAAAGTAGGCAAAAGACCTAAACAGACATTTCTCCAAAGAAGACATACAGATGGCTAGTAAGCACATGAAAAGATACTCAAGTCACTCATTATTCAGTTCAGTCTCTCAGTCATGTCCAACTCTTCGCCACCCCATGGATGCCAGGTTTCCCTGTCCATCACAAACTCCTGGGGCTTGCTCAAACTCATATCATCAACTTGGTGATGCCATCCAACCATCTCATCCTCTGTCATCCCTTTCTCCTCCTGCCTTTTTTCCCAGCATCAGTGTCTTTTCCAATGAGTCAGTTCTTTGCATCCGGTGGCCAAAGTATTGGAGTTTCAGCTTCAGAATCAATCTTTCCAATGAGTATTCAGGACTGATTTCCTTTAGGATTGACTGATTTGATCTCCTTGCAGTCCAAGGGACTCTCACAAGACTTCTCCAACACGACAGCTCAAAAGTGTCAATTCTTCAAGGGTCAGCTTTCTTTATAGCCCAACTCTCACATCCATACATGACGACTGGAAAATCCATAGCTTTGACTAGACAAACCTTTGTTGATAATGTCTCTGCTTTTTAATATGTTGTCTAGGTTGGTCAAAGCTTTTCTTCCAAGGAGCAAGCATCTTTTAATTTCATGGCTGCAGACACCATCTGCAGTGATTTTGGAGCCTAAGAAAATAAAGTCTGTCACTCTCTCTTGTTTCCCCCATCTATTTGCAGTGAAGTGATGGGACCAGATACCATGATCTTCATTTTCTGAATATTGAGTTTTAAGCCAACTTTTTCACTCTCCTCTTTACTTTCATCAAGAGGCTCTTTAGTTCTTCTTTGCTTTCTGACATAAGGGTGGTGTCATCTGCATATCTGAGGTTATTGTTATTTCTCCCAGCAATCTTGATTCCAGCTTGTGCTTCACCCAGCCTAGCATTTTGCATGATGTACTCTGCATATATACAGCCTTAATGTACTCCTTTCCCAATTTGGAACCAGTCTGTTATTCAATGTCCGGTTCTAACTGTTGCTTCTTGACCTGAATACAGATTTCTCAGGAGGCAGATAAGGTGGTCTTGTATTCCCATCTCTTGAAGAATTTTCCAGTTGGTTGTGATCCACAGTATTATTAACTTAATTACAGATTTTGTCCAAATTTCACAGAATTGTATGCTAGTGTCCATTATTTGTTTTTACATCTTATTCAAGATTCCACATTATGGTTGGTTACATTAAGCAGCTTTCACTTGCATCCAACATATTCTGATAAATTCTCTTATCATTTTTATTCTGTTACAAGTATTTTCTAATTTTCCTTGTTATCACTTCTTAGATAAACCAGTTCATCATTTAAAAGCATACATTTAATTTTCAAATACATGGGTTTTTTAAAGTATCTTTGATATTAATTCTCATTTGATATTAACTTCTCATTTAAATGCTTTCTTTTCTGTAATCACCCTCTGTGCTTTTCAGTCTTTTACCTTTATTAAGGTTTTCAGTGGGTACGTCAAAGATCTCTCTTGGTAAATGTCACATTGCACTTGAAAATATGTGGGTTATTTTCAAATATCTTTTGATATGGATTTCTAGCATAATTCCACAGTGATAAGAGAACACACTCTGATTTCAATGCCTTTAGACCATGAAATTTTACACCTTGTTTTACATTCCTGGATGTATTCCGGTGTCTCCTGCTTTATAGTCTATGGGAACTTGAATAGAATTTGTTCCCTGTGGTTGTGTGAAAACTGTATAAATCTTAGCTATGTTGAATTGGTTCATAGTGCTTTTCAGGTCTACTATATCCTTCTACCCTTCTGTCTATTCATTCTATTAATTTTTGAGAATTGGATAATTAAACTCCATCTAAAAATCTTTATTTACTTAAAAAATAACTGTAATATATAGTGAAACTATATGCATCTTTGTTCTAAAGAGATACTTTTGGTAACTAAATAAAGTTGTTGAAATTGAAAATTACAAAACTGAAAAATAAAATTTACTGCTGCTGCTACTGCTGCTAAGTCGCTTCAGTTGTGTCTGACTCTGTGTGACCCCATAGATGGCAGCTCACCAGGCTCCCCCGTCCCTGGGATTCTCTAGGCAAGAACACTGGAGTGGGTTGCCATTTCCTTCTCCAAGGCATGAAAGTGAAAAGTCAAAGTGAAGTCGCTCAGTCGTGTCTGACTCTTAGCAACCCCATGGACTGCAGCCTACCTGGAAGGACCCAATAGTATACTTGAGCAGGCAGGATAAAGATTCAGTAAACTTAAAGGTAGCCCAGATGAGATTATCCAGTCTAAAGGACTGAAAAAAAAGAATGAAGAAATATGAACAGAGCGTAAGAGACCTGTGAGACAACACCCAAATATCAATGTATACTAATAATGGTTCAAAATGGGAGAAGAGGAAGAGTGAGAGAAAGGAGAATAATAAATATTTGATGGCAAAAACATTCCTGCTGCTGCTGCTAAGTCACTTCAGTCGTGTCCGACTCTGTGTGACCCCATAGACGGCAGCCCACCAGGCTCCCCTGTCCCTGGAATTCTCCAGGCAAGAACACTGGAATGGGTTGCCATTTCCTTCTCCAATGCATGAAAGTGAAAAGTGAAAGTGAAGTCGCTCAGTCGTGTCCGACACTCAGCGACCCCATGGACTGCAGCCCACCAGGCTCCTCCGTCCATGGGATTCTCCAAGCACGGGTACTGGAGTGGGGTGCCATTGCCTTCTCCGAAAAATATTCCTAAATTTGATTAAAATTTTAACCTACACATCTAAGAAGCTTAACAAACTCCAAGTAGAATAAACTTATATATCCACACAAAAATCATAATTGAATCATTGAAGGTCAAAGACAAAGAGAATCCTGAAAGCAGAAGAGAAGCAATTCATTATGTACAATGAATCCTCAGAAAGATTAACAGCAGATTTCATATCAGAAGCCACAAAGTCCAGGAGGCACTGGGCTGGCATTTTCAAAATATGAAGGAAAAAAAACCTGTTAACCAAGAATTATATATATATATATATATAATATATATATTTTATATATATATATAAAATTCTTGGTTAACATATATATATTATTATCCTTTGAAAATGAAAGAGAAATTAAGATAGAGAATATCTCCTGTAGACTTGCCTATAAGATATACTTCAAGGGAGTCTTTTAGGCTGAAGTGAAATGACATTTGACAGTATATTGAATATATATGAGCAATTAAAAGTAACTACATCCATAAAAGGGGCTTCCTAGCTGGCGCAGCAGTAAAGAATCTGCCTGCCAATGCAGGAGACTCAAGAGATGCAGGTTTAATCCCTAGATTCATAAGATACCTTGGAGTAGGAAATGGCAACCCTCTTCAGTATTCTTGCCTGGAAAATTCCATCGATAGAGGAGCCTGTCCGGTTGCAAAGAGTTGGACATGACTAAGCAAATGAGCACACACACACACACACATCTGAGAAAACCAATAACTCTGTGTGTGTGTGTGTGTGTATCCATAAATACAAATTACAACATAAATATGTTTGTGTGTAAATTTTTTTCTCTTTCTTAAAAGATGACCACATAAAGCAATAATTACAAATATATGTGGTGTTTACACAATGTATAAACATGTAATTTAGGACATTAACAGCATAAAAGAGTAAGGTAATAGAGTTGTATTGCAGCAATGCAGCATCCAGTCCCATCACTTCATGGCAAATAGATGGGGAAACAATGGAAACAGTGAGAGACTTTATTGTCTTGGGCTCTAAAATCACTGCAGATGGTGACTGCAGCCATGAAATTAAAAGATGTTTTCTCCTTGGAAGAAAAGCTATGACCAACCTAGACAGCATATTAAAAAGCAGAGACATTACTTTACCAACAAAAGTCCATCTAGTCAAGCTATGTTTTTTCCCGTAGTCATGTGTGGATGTGAGAGTTGGATTATATAGAAAACTGAGCACTGAAGAATTGATGCTTTTGAACTGTGGTGTTGGAGAAGACTCTTGAGAGTCCCTTGGACTGCAAGGAGATCAAATCAGTCAATCCTAAAGAAAATCAGTCCTGCGTATTCATTGGAAGGACTGATGCTGAAGTTGAAGCTCCAATAATTTGGCCTCCTGATGCAAAGAGCTGACTCATTGGAAAAGAACCTGATGCTGGGAAAGATTAAGGCAGGAAGAGAAGGGGATGACAGAGGATGAGATGGTTGGATGGCATCACCAACTCAATGGACATGAGTTTGAGAAAGCTCTGGGAGATGGTGAAGGACAGGGAAGCCTGGTGTGCTGCACTCCATGAGGTTACAAAGATTTGGACATGTCTGAGTGACTGGAAAACAAGAGCAACAACAATGTTTGCACACTGGTGAAATTAAGTTTGTGTTAATCCAAAGAAGAATTTTATTAAGATGTTAATGGCAATCCCCAAGGAAACAACTAAGAAAATAATTTAAAAACATACAGTCAAAGAAATGACAAGAATAAAAAAATGGTACAAAAGAAAATATGTAAGTAACACAAAATGAGATAGCAATGTCAGAATTAAGAAACCCATACAAGACATATGAAAACAAACAGCAAAATGAGAGATGTAAATCCTATTGTACCAATAATTACCTTAAATGTAAATAGATTAATTTTTAAATTTAAAGGCGGAGATAGGGAGAATAAATTTTTAAAACCATAACCAAACTATATCCTACCTATATCGTGATAGTGGTGGTGAAGTCACTCAGTTGTGTCCGACTCTTTGTGACCCCATGGACAGTAGCCAACCAGGCTTCTCCATCCATGGGATTTTCCAGACAAGAATACTAGATAAAAGACTGTTTATTACCAAAGACAAAAAAATAAACCATGCTCTAAACCACAACTCTTATACAAAAATTGACTTAACTTTAATCATAAATTTAAGCATAAAATTATAAAACATTTCAAAGAAAACATGAGAAAATCTTCAGGACAAAGGGATGGGTGAACATGTTCTTAGACATGATGTCTAAGCATGATTCATCAAAATAAAAAAATCAATAATTTAGGCTTTAACAACATTCAAAATGTTTACTTTGTGAAAGATTCTGTTAAGAAGATAGGAAAAAAAAAACACATCTTGGGAAAGATATTTTCAGACCACATATTTAACAGACTTCATATGTAGTTATATATAAAGAACTTTCAAGATTCATTAAATAAACAAATAAAAAACATTAAAGAAACAAATAACTCAGTTAGGAAATGGTTAAAAGACAGAAACTTCACTGAAGAATATATATAAATGTCATGTAAGCCAATAAAAGTATGTTCTCACTAGTCATTGGGGAAATGCAACTTAAAATTAAGATGAACACCTATTTGATTGTCTAAGAACACTAAGTATTCCCAAGTATGGAAAGCAACTGGAACTTTCATACATTGATAGTAGGAATGCAAAACTGTATAAGCATGAAGCAAAAGTGTGTACTTTCTTATAAATGCAAGCAAGTGGACTCAGCAATTCCACTCATAGGTATTTACCCTAGAAAAGTTAAAAAACAAACAGAAACCCTACATCTACATGAAGATATATGTAGTTGTTACAGTTCAGTTGAGTTCAGTTCAGTCACTCAGTCATGTCAGACTCTTTGCGACCCCATGGACTACAGCACACCAGGCCTCCCTGTCCATCACCAACTCCCTGAGCTTACTCAAACTCATGTCCATTGAGTTGGTGATGACATCCAACCACCTCATCCTCTGTCATCCCCTTCTCCTCCTGCCTTCAATCTTTCCCAGCATCAGAGTCTTTTCCAATGAGTCAGTTCTTTGCATCAGGTGGCCAAAGTATTGGAGCTTCAGCTTCAGCATCAGTCCTTCCAATGAGTATTCAGGACTGATTTCCTTTAGGATTGACTCGTTGGATCCCCTTGCAGTCCAAGAGACTCTTAAGAGTCTTCTTCAACACTGCAGTTCAAAAGCATCAATTCTTTGGCCCTCAGTTTTCTTTATGGTCCAACTCTCACATCCACACATGACTACTGGAAAAATTGTAATTTGACTAGATGGACCTTTGTCAGGAAAGTAATGTCTCTGGTTTTTAATATGCTGTCTAGGTTGGTCATAGCTTTTCTTTCAAGGAGCAAGAACTTTTTAGTTTCACAGCTGCAGTCACAATCTGCAGGGATTTTGGAGTCCAAGAAAATAAAGTCTGTCACTATTTCCATTGTTTCCCCATCTATTTGCCATGAAGTAATGGGACCGGATACCATGATGTTAGTTTTTTTGAATATTGAGTTTTAAGCCAGCTTTTTCACTCTTCTCTTTAACTTTCATCAAGAGGCTCTTTAGTTCTTCTGTGCTTTTTGCCATAAGGGTGGTGACATCTGCATATCTGAGGTTATTGATATTTCTCCTGGAAATCTTGATTCCAGCTTGTGCATGCTGTACTCTGCATATAAGTTAAATAAGCAGGGTGACAATATACAGCCTTGACATACTCCTTTCCCAATTGGAACCAGTCTGTTTTTCCATGTCTGGTTCCAATTGTTGCTTTTTGACCTGCATACAGATTTCTCAGGAGGCAGGTAAGGTGATCTGGTATTCCATCTCTTTAAAAATTTTCCATAGTTTGTTGTGAACCACACAGTCAAAGGCTTTGGTGTAGTCAATATAGAAGATGTATGTTTTTCTGGAACACTCTTGCTTCTTCGATGATCCAATGGATGTTGCCAATTTGATCTCTGGTTCCTCTGTCTTTTCTAAATCAAGTTTGAACACCTGGAAATTCTAGTTCATGTACTGCTGAAGCCCAGCTTTGTGAATTTTGAGCATTACTTTACTAGCATGTGAGATCAGTGCAATTGTTTGGTAGTTAGACCATTTTTTGGCATTGCCTTTCTTTGGGATTGGAATGAAAACTGACCTTTCCAGTCCTGTGACCACTACTGAGTTTTCCAAATTTGCTGGCATATTGAGTGCAACACTTTCACAGCATCATCTTTCAGGATTTGAAATAGCTCAGCTAGAATTCCATCACCTCCACTAGCTTTGTTCATAGTGATGCTTCCTAAGGCCTGCTTGACCATATTCCAGGATGTCTGGCTCTAGGTGAGTGATCACACCATCGTGGTTATCTGGGTCATGAAGATGTTTTCTGTATAGTTATTCTATGTATTCCTGCCACCTCTTCTTAATATCTTCTGCTTCTGTTAGGTCTATACCATTTCTGTCCTTTATTGTGCCCATCTTTGCATGACATGTTCCCTTGGTATCTCTAATTTTCTTGAAGAGATCTCTCAATCTGTTCAGTTCAGTAGCTCTGTATGTCAGACTCTTTGAGACCTCAAGGCCTGCAGCATGCCAGGCTTCCCTGCCAATCACCTACTCCCGGAGCCTACTCAAATTATTTTCCATCGCGTCAGTGATGCCATCCAACCATCTCATCCTCTGTTGTCCCCTTCTCCTCCTGTCTTCAATCTTTCCCAGCATCAGGGTATTATCCAATGAGTCAGTTTGTCACATCTGGTGGCCAAAGTATTGGAGTTTCAGCTTCAGCATCAGTCCTTCCAATGAATATTAAGGACTGATTTCCTTTAGGATGGACTGGTTGGATCTCCTTGCAGTCCAAGAAACTCTCAAGAGTCTTCTCTGACACCACAGTTCAAAAGCATCAATTCTTTGGCACTTAGCTTTTTTTATAGTTCAATGCTCACATCCATACATGACTACTGACAAAACCATAGCTTTGACTAGAGATCTGTAGTCTTTCCCATTGTATTTTTTTCCTCTATTTATTTCCATTGATCACTGAGGAAGGCTGTTTAGAAATTTTGTGTTCATAATTATCCCAAACTGGAAAGAACTCAAATATCTTTCAGTGGGTGAATGGTTACATAAACTGGGTTCATTCATACACTGGAATACTACTAAATAGTAATAGCGAATGCATCATTTATAGGAGCAGTATATTGAACTCGTTACATTGAGTAAGTCTAGAGTCAAAAACTTGCATTCTGTATGGGGTCCCATTTGTGTGGCATTCTTAAAAGTTCAATATGTAGTGATGGGAAACAGATCAGAGGTTCTCAGAGGTTAGGAGTGGGCAAAGTGTGACTCTAAAGGGACAGCACAGAGGAGTTTCTAGGGTGATGGGATGGTTATCTGTATTCTCAGTAATGATGATTATGCAAATCTATCCATATATTATGACTCAAAGGACTGTGCATACAATAAAAGTCATTTTTGTTGTATACTAATTTTAAAAATGAATAAAATGAGCCATAAGTACAAAGATAAAATCAAGAATGTTAAATTTGTATAGACTTTCTCAACTGGGCTAAAGGGAAGCTTAAGAATATAAAAGCGAAACTCTGAACTAGAAGTGACTTCAAAAAGTGAGGTCTGTCTAGAAGTTATTTTAGTTGTGGCTTTCAATGCAAGGAATAAATAATAGTACATAGAAAACACACAAAGTTTTAAAGCCAATTGAATTGGCAAATGTTATTCCCGTGTAATAAAAAGACTGAGATTTCTTTTTAAATTTTAAAGACTCCTGTGCCTCCAACTTCTTAAGGTCAAGAAGAAGGCTAAGAAAGCAACTTGCTGCCAAGGCAGACAACTTAACTTAGAAACAACCAAAGAGGATGACCACCCAGAGCCAAACATCCTGGAGTGTGAAGTCACGTCGGCCTCAGGAAACATTACTATGAACAAAGCTAGTGGAAGTGGTAGAATTCCAGTTGAGCTATTTCAAATCCTAAAAGTTGATGCTGTTAAAGTGTTACGCTCAACATGCTAGCAAATTTGGAAGACTCAGCAGTGGCCACAGGACTGGAAAAGGTCAGTTTTCATTCCAATCCCAAAGAAGGGCAAATGCCAAAAAATATTCAAATTACCACACCATTGCATGTATTTCACATGCTAGGAAGTTAATGCTCAAAATTTTTCAAGCTAAGCTTCAACAGTATGTGAACTGAGAACTTCTAGATGTACAAGCAGGATTTAGAAGAGGCAGAGGAGCCAGAGATCAACTTGTCTACATCCATTGAATCATAGAAAAAGGGAGTTCCAGAAAAACATCTACTTCTGTTTCATTGACTATGCTAAAGCTTTTGACTGTATGGGTCACAACAAACTGTGGGAAATTCTTCAAGAGATGGGAATACCAGACCACTTGACCTGCCTCCTAAGAAACCTGTATAAAGATCAAGCAGAAACAATTATAACTGGATGTGAAACAATGGACTGGTTCCAAATTGGGAAAGGAGTATGTTAAGGCTGTATATTGTCACCCTGTTTATTTAACATATATGCAGAGTACATCATGTGAAATGTTGGGTTGGATGAAGCTCAAGCGGGAATCAAGATTGCTGGGAGATAAATGAATAAACTCAGATATGCAGATGATACTACCTTAATGGCAAAAAGTGAAGAGGAACTAAAGAACCTTTTAATGAAGGTGAAAGAAGAGAGTGAAACAACTGGCTTAAAACACAACATTCAGAAAATGAGGATCATGGCCCATCAGTTCAGTTCAGTTCAGTTCAGTCGCTCAGTCGTGTCTGACTCTTGGTGACCCCATGAATCACAGCATGCCAGGCCTCCCTGTCCATCACCAACTCCCGGAGTTTACTCAGACTCACGTCCATTGAGTCAGTGATGCCATCCAGCCATCTCATCCTCTGTCGTCCCCTTCTCCTCCTGCCCCCAATCCCTCCCAGCATCAGAGTCTTTTCCAATGAGTCAACTCTTCGCATGAGGTGGCCAAAATACTGGAGTTTAAGCTTTAGCATCATTCCTTCCAAAGAAATCCCAGGGCTGATCTCCTTCAGAATGGACTGGTTGGATCTTCTTGCAGTCCAAGGGACTCTCAAGAGTCTTCTCCAACACCACAGTTCAAAAGCACCAATTCTTCGGCACTCAGCTTTCTTCATGGCCCATCACTTCATGGCAAATAAATGGGGAAAAAATGGAAACAGTGACAGATTTCATTTTCTTGGGCTCCAAAATCACTGTGGATGGTGATTGCAGCCATGAAATTAAAAGATGCTAGCTCTTGGAAGAAAAGCTATGACCAACCTAAACAGCATATTAAAAACAGAGACAGCACTTTGCTGACAAAGGTCTGTATAGTCAAAGCTATCTTTTTTGCAGTAGTCATGTACAGATGTGAGAGTTGTACCATAAAGAATGATGAGCACTGAAGAATTGATGCTTTCCAACTGTGGTGTTGGAGAAGACTTTTGAGAGTCCTTTGAACAGCAAGGAGATCAAACCAGGCAATCCTAAAGGAAATCAACCCTGAGTATTCACTGGAAGGAGTAATGCTGAAGCTGAAACTCTAATACTTTGGCCACCTGATGCAAAAAGCTGACTCATTGGAAAAAATCTTGATGCTGGGAAAGATTGAGGGCAGGAGGACAAGGGCACATCAGAGCATGAGATGGTTGGATGGCATCACTGAATTAATGGAAATGAGTCTGAGCAAACTCCAGGAGACAGTGGAGGACAGGAAAGCCTGGCATGCTGCAGTCCATGGGGTTGCAAAGATTTGGACATGACAGAATGGCTGGACAACAACAAAAGAGGATGACAGAAAAGGAAGAATTCTCAAACAGTTAAGCCAAGACTTTTAAAAACCAATGGGTGGAGTAGCCACTCCAAGGGAGTAGAAACATTGCTCCATCAAGTAACACATCCAACCATTTATCCAATGGAATTTCAGAACTCCTGTAGACCAAAACCTACCACACACCTCCCATTCTTGTCACTTTTGAATGAGTGTTCTTTGTGGTTTTACTGTTTATTTCAACACTATATGTACAGTGAGTGAGGACTGAAGATTTGGCTTTTGGTTCATTGGTCTCAGGATCAACAGGACTTGAGTCTGGAGCTGAATGGATCACTGTTGTTAGACTTGAAGCATGATATTACCACTGGAGTTGGGATGTAGGGACCTCATAGGGGTGTGATGTACTTTGTATGAAGGAAAAATGTGAGTAATTGTGGACAGAGGCTTGACTGTGGTAGGTTTATTACAAAAGTAGCCCAAATCACCCAAATTCTTTACCTGTCTGTGTTCATGAGTTTTGCGATATGACTTCATAGGTCATCCCATGAAGAACTAGACTATTGTTCCTCCCCTCTAGGCTGTCCCTGTGACTCACTTTTGGCCTAGAAATTGCTGAAGAATTGAGGCTGTGTCAGCTGTAAGTCTAGGCCCTAAAATCCTCTTGTACCTCTCCAGTTCCTTTTGAACTCTGTAACCACTGGACTGGCTCCAGTTAGCCTGCTGGAAGAGGAGAGACTACATGCAGCAGAGAAAAGTTCTTCCAGCTGAGGCTAGGAGCAGTTAGCATAGCTGATCCACCAGCTGACCACAGAAGCATGAGTTTCCCTGGCTGAAGTTAACTGGTCTGGCCCAGATCAACAAAACTGCCTAGTGCACCTATATACTCAAAAGAGATTTTTGAAAAATTAGGTTGTTATTTTCATCCATTAATAGGCTTAAAATGAGTGATTCATTATGTAGCAATAGCTGATCCAGAAGATTCTTGGTCATTTTATTAAAGCCCAGCTCATCTCAAAACCCAGGATCTGGAAATGCATTTCTCCTGATGCACCACTGTGACATTGCTTTTTTGAGACCTTGCATGTCACTGCTCCCTCTGTTTCCTGGGATCCCCAGAAGCTCAGGACCAAGAATTGTACTCAAAAGCCTTAGTTTTCTTCAGTCAGGAGTATTCTAGGAAATTCCTCCTCTTTTCCATTCTCCATCCTTCTTTCCTATTTCCTGTACTTCTGGATGCTTTTTTTGTTGTGTATTGGAGTGTGCTTTATTGTATCTGTGTTTGTTAGAGCCAAAAATGTTATCTCTATCAAGGGGGACTAGAAGTCATTCGCAGAATCCCTGGCCTAAGTTCATCCTTTAGTCATTAAGAGCATTAACAATGTAGACTTAGTGAGGTGCCACCACCGCTAAATACCAAACAAATGGAGGCAACTCCACCTTCACGGCACAGCCAAGACTCAGGAATAAAACATAAAAGCAATTCCCAGTTGCATTGCTGATCTGTTTGTGATGCTGATTGTCTCGCTGTGTCTCTGTGCACACTGTTCGCTGAACCCATGGTAGGCAAGGTGTGAGCTAAGAGGCTGGAGGGAAATGTGAGGAGCCACAGGAACTGCAGACACGTTTATCCTCTCCTGGCTGGCATGGCAGCCATAATACAGCCTCTCTTCTGGCAGATGCAGCAGCCATAGCAGCGGCTATAACATAACCATAGCGTAGCCATGACATAGCCATAACATAACCTCATATGACATAACCATGCTGCTGCTCCAGTGTAGCCTTGGTGCAGCAACAGCCAGGGCTTGCACGGTGAAGCTCATACAGATGTACCACACAGTAGCCCGTGACCAAGCAAGCACCTTGTGACCCGCATGCACAGTGCTACATGTGATCTCAGCTGTTACATAACCGTGCAAAGTCATTGTCCACAGAACATGGGGCAGGAGGGCATGAGAGTGTAGGGTGAGAGAACCTGGTTGGTGCCATCTTGTTAATTTCCCCACACCAGCTCTCTGGGGAAGTATGGAACCATAGATCTATTGAATGCAAACAGACATGCCCTGTGACTCCCGTGTGTTTGCCAGAAATTGAAGACAAAATTCTAGGATTCTACACTCTCTCCTTTGAGATGGGGACAGGGTGAGGGAAATCAATGAGCCTCTAAGTGGACAGCATATACCACTACCTCTTCTCTCTTTTCCTTTCAGACCCTTCTGCAAACAAAGTAAAACTCTAACTCACCTCAGCCAACAATGTTAGGCACAAACCCTAAGATAGGTCAGATAGACTTTCTGAGGGATGTTATAGTCAACAAGACAAGATCTTTACCCTCAAATACTTTAAAGACTCACAAACTATGAAAGTAGGGGCAAGTGTGAAACAATAAAGACTGCTGAAAGGAAGAATGCTTGGTCCAAAGACTTCCCACTCAGATTTACATGCATAAAGTGAGTACCAGAGCAGGGCAGCAACCTGCCAAACTGAAACAAGCAGGTAAAGTCAGAGTCAATCTAGCATCCTGAACTTCCAACCCCAAATCCTTTTCTACTACATCGGGATCCATCCAAATGACCACAAGTTTCCTAAGTGGTGATGATAACAACAATGGTAATGATGATCTATTTGGATCACGGTGTGTCTGGTACCGCTTGATAATTCTCAGTTGCTCCAGAGCTAACATGTTCTATAACTCCCCAAGGTTAAAGGAGTTCATTATTCATTTCGCCTAAAGAGAAGAAAGAACTAGATATGGAGCACCTCCTAAGGCACTTCGCTGAGTTTTCTATGGAGCAGCACAGGGTCCTGAAAGACTAGATTTCTGTCATCTTTAACTCATCTTATCATGACGAAATAGTGGCCAGAGCAGACCACCCTGAGGTTCCCACCTTACATGGGCAACTGCTGCTGAAACTTCCATACTTTCTATTTTGAGGCTGGATTCTCAGTCTGAAGAATTGATTTGTGTAATTAGGCAAGCGATTTTTGTAGGAAGATTTTGCATGAATTTGCAATATAATTTTCTTTTTCTGTAACTGTTAATTGAAATCATTTATCAGGTTTTTAAGCTGAAGAAAAGTTAACTTTGAAAAAAAGGTGTGAACTGCTCATTTTTTATGCAATCTCGACATTGTCTTTGATGCACATATTAATTCCTTATTTACAATTAAGGCTGCTGGTTTGTTCAGTGTGGCTAAGAAATGGCCTGCCTTAACCCTTAGCAGGAGGGTATTTTCAGACCCAAGAACTGCTGATAGTTGTCTTTACTCTTCATTCTCATGTCATCACCCTCAGGAAGTCTGGAGCTAAAATTACCATAAAATGATTAAATAAGAATATTGGTCCACAAACATAAGTGTTTAATAAATATAACTATTTTTTTTGTAATTCCATTTTCATCTATTCTGAGCAATCATTCTGTCACAGTTGGAGAAATTTAACTTCAGCAAAGGTAAGGGCTACTCCAACCCGTTTCCTACCAGTTGCTTCTAGGTGTTAAAGCTTATTTAGTACCCAGGTGCTTAATACATCAATGTTGTTTGACCACACTGCCATTTACCAGGTGGCCCATTCTCATGTCTAATCTGAGTCATTGGTCCATTCCACTCACTACGAGATGTCTCACATCCCCAGACCCAGAACAATTCACCCAGCAATTTCCTTGCTGTCTTTGAACACACCAGAATTGAAATGCTTCCTTCTTATGCATTTCCCTGTTATCTGGAAAATCCACTAAATTACCCAAAGCATTTCTGTCTCCACTGAGCTTCCTGCTTTCCTGGTCTCTTCCCAGGGAAATGTGCAAGCCACCGTGGTTTTAGAGTTCCTACAAACTTGTCTGGGTTGTTTTTCCACTCTCTGGGGCTCAGCCTAGGATACAGGTCACAGTAATCCCTGCAGGGAACATGGATTTCTCCAACTCTCTCCCCTCACTCCAGCCTGAAATCCTTTACTAGACTTGGGAGGAGATGCTCAGTCATAATGTTTTCTTTTAAAATATTGTCTGTACCTAGAGTCCTGCAATTTTTCCAAAGGCATTGAAATTTTTCCAAGGCTATTGAAATTCTGAAGAAAGAGATGCCTTTTCCTCCTCTGCTTTTGAGAACTTATCCTTTCTTGAAAGCAGGAGAAAATAAAAAAGCCTAGTTCTCTGAATGAGGGCCGGGCAAAGATGGTGCTTGGTGATGGGGGCAGTGGGGCAGGGAAGGGGGTGGTAAGTCGTATTCCAACTCCTGTAGTACAAACCTCAGAATCACTAGGTCAAGGAAAAAGCCCCCTCTCCAGCAACTAATCCTACATTCCCAAACCTTAGCGGAGGCCCTTGCTCTCAGGGCCTCTCTCATCCAGGTCCAGGAATCTGCACTCTGTGTCTGCTGCAGCTGGCTGGGCACTCTTCTCCTTCCACACAGTCCCTTTCCCTACACCAAGAGTGGGAAATACTCTCAGAAGTACAAGAGGAAGAAGAAACAGTGAGTTCTCCCTGTGATATGATCACAGGGTGCCTGTAATTTATTCCCAATGAACTTTGCTCAGCTGTGATTAATTAGTAGACCACCAGGAGATGGACAACAAGGGAAGGACGCAGGTTCACAATCATTTTCAACTTCATGGTTTACCATTCATGGGTTTACCGGAGTTTTATCCAATTGTTGAACATTTCTGCTGTTTCCAAATGTTTTATATTATAAACAACACCAATTTAGAGAAAAGAAAAATTATATAGGTCAGGAACTTGGATCTATATGAAGAAAGGAAGAGTGTTAGAGAAGAAATAAATGAAGGTAACATTTTAAAAATGTATTTTCTTATTCTTAACTGAGCTAATATATAATTAGTTTTTCAAAATAATAATACTGATGATATATTGGGGGATTACAACTTATAGATAAGGGAAATGAATGGCAATAATATTGCGTAGGACAGGAGGGAGGAACTGGGGACACTTATATAGTAGTTATACTTACTATGGAGTTGTATAAAGTTATTTGAAAATAGACTTAGATTAGTTGTAAATGTATAAATATATTGTAAACTCTAGTGCAACTACTAAAAGAAATGTTTGATTGACATGCTAACAGAAGAGACAGTGAAATCATATAAAATGCTCAATGAAAACCAGAGAGAGCAGACAGAGTGGAAGGAGAAAAAAAGAGACAAAGAATAAGGTTAAGAATTTTAAAATTACAAATATGGTAGTTATTACTCCAACTACATCAATAATCACTGTACATGTGAATGGTTTAAATATACCAATTAAAAGATGGAAAATGTCGAAATGGATAGAAATAAAATGCAACCATATGCTGTCTACAAAAAAATCCACTTTCAATAAATAAGACACAAATAGATTAAAAGTAAAGGGATAGAGAAAGAAATATATCTAACACTAATCAAAATCGAATCACCATATTAATTGCAGACCAAACAGACTTCAAAACCAGGAAAATTATCAGACATAAAGATGGGGCATTGCGTAAAGATCGAAGGATAAATTCTTCAAGAAAACATGGCAATATTTAATGTGAGTCAAATACAGGTGGCAAAAATGATAAAATGATAAATAAATCCACTGTTATAGACTTCAACACTCCTGTATCGGTAATTGACAGACTCAGCAGGCGGAAAATCAGTCAAACTGAATAGAACCATCAATCAGCTGGATCTAATTGACGTTTATAGACTACTTCATCCAACAATAGTAGAATACATAGTCTTCTCAAGTTCCTATGGGACATTTGCCAAGATATACCACATTCTGGAACATATAATACCTTTAACAAATTTAAAAGAATAGAAATCATACAATGTCTGCTCTCAAACCACAATGAAATTAAGCTGTAAATCAATAACAGAAAGATAGCTGGAAAATCCCCAAATATCTGGAAATGGAACAGTACTTTTCTACATGACACATGAGTCCAAGAAATGTTAAAAGAAATTAAAAAATAGTTTAAGCTAGGCGAAAATGAAAGTGCAACTTATCAACATTTGTGAAATGCAGTAAAAGCAGTACTTAGAGGAAAATTTATAGGATGGAATGCATATATTAATAAAGAAGAATGACTTAAAATCAATGATCTGAGCTTCCACCTTAGGAAACTAGGATAAAAAAGAGAAAATTGAATCCAAAGTAGGTATAATAAGTGAAATAATAACAATTGAAACAGAAACAAATGAAATTTAAAATGAGACATCAATAGAGAAAAATCAACAGCTTGCCTTTGAAAAGATCAATTAAATTGTAAACCTTTAGCCAGGCCAACGAAGAAAAAAAGAGAGAACACATGAATTGCTAATATCAAAAATGAAAAGGGGTCTACACTACTTATTCTATGGATATTAAAAGCATAATACAGGAATATTATGAACAACTCTTCCCCCATAAATTTGATGCCCTAGATGAAGTGAACCAATTCCTTGAAAGAAAAATCTATTAAAACTCAGACATGGATATAGCTAATATGAATAGGTCTATATTCATTAAAGAAATTGAATCAATAATTAACAACCTTTCCAAAAAAATCACCAGTTCAGAGGTGAAGTTGATCAAGCATTTAAGAAAGAGCTTCTATCACCTCTGTAAACAACACTAGACTTTCTTTGCAGCTGAATATTTGTCCCTGTATAATAATTTTCTTAAAATACATTCTTGGATAGAAATAGCTAGATTAAAATATTTTCTATGTGTATAGATCATAAAATATTAACTGTATATATAGATACTATTTTGGTATATATTTCCAAATTGCTCTATGAAGTTTGATACCAATTTATTTTTCTGCCAACTTGCTAACTTTAGAACTGATTTTTTTGTCTTTGCTACTTTTTTAGATGAAAAATATGAACACATAAATATTTTAACTGCATTTTTGGCCAAATAAATGTAAAATTAATTTTAGTTATTTTAGTGTATTTTTAGCCATTTTTTCAGTTCTAAATAATCTTTTAATGTACATTAGTATTATTTTAATAGTAGCATTGTATAATGCTTAGATTTGTCAACTGCTGTTTTAAGTACTTTACGTATGCTTACTAACTTAATCCTCCAGAAACCCCAAAGGTAATGATATTATTTCCACTTTACAGATAAGAAAATTGGGGCACAAAAAGGTTAAATTGCCTAAGGCCATGTAAAGTTGGATTTTAAGTATGTCATATGGCAGAATTTGTATTCTTAAATATTTTAAAACTTATTTTTAATTGGAGGATAATTACTTTACACTGTTGCATTCTTAAATATTACACTAGTTGATTTTCATGGGCTCCTTGTTTTTAGAATGTACACATACCCACACACACATATGCACACACACAAACACACACACAGGTACATATGCAAGCAAGCACGTGAGTTTCCAAGCAAACCACCAAAGGCAGACACCACAAATGAGTTAATATGTGGAACTGATACAGCAAATATAATTTCAATTTACTGTAGTTAAAACAGAAAAACAAACTGGATAAAATATTAAATATTTTAGAATTAACATCCCACCTATTTTCCAGGTTTGCTTCTAATACTTCCATGATTTCATTATTTACATTTAAATGTTTTACCTACATGAAACTTTCTTTGATTATTGGTATGAATTACTGATTATGATTAGATTAAAAAAATTATCTTTTTTTTAAAAAGTTGGCCATTGTTCTAACTGAATGAGCCATTTATCTTTTATCCACAGATTTAAATTCCATATTACATCAAGCTGGGCATGCTTCTGAAATTTTTCTTCTGATCCATTGGTTGGTCATAGCATATCAAACCACACTGATTTTATTATTGTAGATATATAATGTATAAATGGCAAGACTTCCTGAATGTAAATTTTTCTTGACTTTTTAACTTAGTGTTTCTTTTATAGACCTTAAAATCATTTTGTTGAATTTCTTTTAAAAATTTGCATAATTTATTCCAATCACCTTTCCTGTTATTTTTAATCATTGCATAGTTGTTTTAGCATTTAGGGAAAAATAATCTAAGTAACTGTAAATTATAATAATTTTATTTTCTTTCCCCAAATTTATACTGGTCATGTATTTTTAGAATTTTTGCAATGTCTAGAACTTTCAAGGAAAAAGTATCTTAAAATATTAGTATGTACACAGATGTACACAATATGTGCATATACACAATATATTCTACCTCTTTACTTATTCTAATTCCTTTAAATTCTGGTCTTAACTGATTCCACTTTTTCTGTGACTCTTTTATTGCTGTATTTCTAAAGTCTTTGAGTTAAAGTTCAATTCATCAAAATTTCTGTCAAAAATGAAAATATGCAATGTTTAAAATTTTTATCTCAAACTGATCATTTTTAATATTTGATATATAGATTTTTCATTGTCATTTTTATATAAATATAAATTAAATTTTAACTCTTTTAAGTTAACATTTGAGAGAGTATGATTTAATTTTTTGACAACTGTTATTTTTACTAAATGTTATTAATTATTCCTTTATGTTTTGATTAAGAATGAAACATAAACTTCTTTTTTGTGTGTGTGTGTGTGTATGTGTGATTTTTATTTTTTTATTTATTTTTTTTAAATTTTATTTTATTTTTAAACTTTACATAATTGTATTAGTTTTGCCAAATATCAAAATGAATCCGCCACAGGTATACATGTGTTCCCCATCCTGAACCCTCCTCCCTCCTCCCTCCCCATACCATCCCTCTGGGTCGTCCCAGTGCACCAGCCCCAAGCATCCAGTATCGTGCATCAAACCTGGACTGGCAAACTTCTAATTTTTAAGAATGTATTAGTGTTTTTTGTTGATGAATAAGATTAACTTTTAATAAACATTATATGGGTGCCAGAATATAAGGCATATTCTCTAAAAAGTGATGTTTATTATTCAGAATTTCTCACTTATTTTTCCTATTGATCTGACAAAGATAAAATCAATGTTAAAAAATCATGATAATTGTGTTCGTCCCAATTCTCTTTGTATTTCTAAAGACATTGTCACTTGGGTAAAAGCCCTTCCATCTACTGGCATTAATGTATTACCTTCTGTTGGGTGATAGTGTGAGTTTTGCCTTTTCCCCATTTGTCTCCATCAGTACTTGGGCAGAATACTTGTGTGTATGTGTATGTGCCATGTATGTGTGATGAGCGTGGAGGTGAAGCTAAATCAAAGTCTTCTAGCCAGATGCTCTTTTGAACAGGAAGTGACCTTCCTTAGATCTGCTCTCTCTCCATCCTTCATTTTGCCATCAGTCAAACATGGGAGAGACCTCAGTGAGGCGGAGTAAAGAAAAGTGATGGAGCCTAAGCTGTTACCTCAGCTTGCAAAGGCTGGTTATGGCATCAGCAGGCTGGGCTTTATTTCCAGTTCCTTCTTGATTTTATTGTTCAGTCACTCAGTGGTGTCCAGCTCTGTAACCCCGTGGACTACAGTACCCCGGGCTTCCCTGTCCCTCGCTGTCTCCCAGAGTTTGCTCAAACTCATGTCCTTGACTCAGTGATGCCATCCAACCACCTCATCCTCAGTCGCCCCTTTCTCCTTCTGCCGCCAATCTTTCCCAGCATCAGGGTCTTTTCCAACGAGTTGGCTCTTTGCATCAGGTGGCCTAAGTATTAAAGCTTCAGCTTCTGCATCTGTCCTTCCAATGAATATTCAGGGTGGATTTCCTTTAAGATCAACTGGTTTGATCTTCTTCCTGACCAAGGGACTCTCAAGAGTCTTCTCCAGCACCACAGTGGGAAAGCGTCAATTCTTCAGCGTTCAGCCTTTTTTATGGTCCAACTCTTACATCTGTATATGACTCCTGGAAAAACCATAGCTTTGACTAGCTGGTCCATATTCCTCTGACTCTGCGATTGCCAGGGATGTTCAAAATGGCCATACCTCCAGGAATGACTTTCATGTATTTAGATACATGTTAAGGGCAATTTTAGAAAATCACTAAAACAGGTGCATTTCAGTGGTAACTGTGCCCTGCCACCTGGGAAAGAGATCATGAAAACAAAGTCAGACTCACAGAAAGCCAGCCGTCCAGTGGGCAGGACACTCAATGTGACATCCTCTTATCTAAAAATTCAGTAATCCGTCACAGAGAAATTAAGACTGCCTTATTCTGTCTCTCCCATGGCTGGTGCTGTGATCAAAAGGGTATCAAAAAGGAAATACGAAACTCAGTCAAAAGTTGCAGATTAGTATTACTCTTTTGGCACCCTCTCCAGTAAATCCCATGTGTACCACTTCCACGGCACCATCCCACTCTCTGAAGCTTAGCCCTTTATTTTATCCTGATATTTTATGATCAGGGATTCTTAAGGTTGATAAGGGTAGTAAGAAATCCTTAGATTCTAGTCAAGTCCCTATCTGGAATTTGAACTCCCTTGGTTTTACACCATCCAAAGCATCCTTCATTTTCTTCTCCCATCTATTTGCACATATACAATCTCAATACTTACCTCTGAACTGTTTCTCATGCTCTTTGCACCCCTAGCTAGATGGTACATGTTCCACTCCTTTGTCTAGTTGAATCCACTCATCAAGGCTTAATTCAAGTTATACCTTCCCAAAGAATTTTTTGACCTGTAATTGATCCTTCTATTTTTTTACACCCTTCTTTAATCTATGTGTAATAATACTCAGTATTCTCAAAATTGATTCTCACTGTCAAATAAACTAATAAGCTACTTGGGGCTTGTGGTGACCTATTCTCCCTTGACCTAGTCTAGCACAATTGTTCAGTAAAGTCTTCGGAAATTGAGTTCCTTTTCTTGGCCCTCAAAAAGGAACTGGCATCACTCTAGTTTGGTTCCGAAAAGAGAAACGTAATTCCTCACATTTGAGTAAAAGTTCAACCCAAAAGATGGCTCATATCAGTGTGGTTTCTGATTCACATCTACACTCATCTGCCATGGTGAGAGCCTCCTCCTCACCCACTCCCAGCAATGAGGTGTTTATTTGGACTTTTTGGCCCATGTGCCATTTTCGGAGACTAGAATGCTCTTTCAGGCACATGCACACACAGAGAGAGGTGATGTCTCCCTTCTCAGGATCATGTAAGATATGGTCTGCTCTGATTTCATATCCAAATTCCATCTATTTTAATGTGAAGTAATTACACCATATCAAGTTTCTTCCTGCAGCACCACGCATCTTACTCTCCTCTGTCTAGCACCTCTTGTCATCTGTAAAGGGGGCTAGGAACAGAGTGAGATGTGTATGAAAGAACAAATGCACAAATGCATCAAGCCCCCAAACACCCCACCCTCCAACACTGCCAGTCACCCCACCCCATCTCCTCTCAGAACCTCCTAATGTTAAGGACTGGGGGGTACAACACAAAACACCACCACTTTACAATCCAGTAACGCAGTCTCAGATCTGGATAGTGAGAAGGTTTTTGTCTGCCATCAGTTCAGAGAAGTATTTTAGACACAACTCTAGCCTTGGCCAAATGGAGTTCTACTAAATCACTCCACATTTGTGAGTTGGGGTGGGGGCGGGGAAGCTGAAGATGTAATAAAGGTGCAAGGTTTGGTTGCATGAATTCTGCAAAATCACATATCATTTTTGGAATTCTTAAAATGTGTGTGTTGTAAATCTTGGTGCAAATACTTTCTCGCTAGGAGGAGACAGAACAAGAAAAAAAGAGATGTTTTCGGAAAGCCTGGTGAAGCGGCAGATGGCCTATAAGCTCCTTGAGGGCAGATGCTAATCCACACCCACACTGAAGGATCCAGTGACCTTCAGAGCATTCATATAGTACTAATCTGAACTTGCTAGATTGGGCTGAACTGAATCATCAAATGAAAAGATGCAGCTGAAATTGGATTCTCCTGACCTGTGGGCAGAGAATTAGGGTCATCCAGAATTCATTAAGTAAGGTTAGATATAGAGTTTCCTTTCATACAAAGGCCAAATTCAGAAATTCCTTAACAGTGGTCTACTTCACATCCCTGGCTGCATCTGCATCCCCCTCCTCCAAGACCAATGCTATAGCCTATTCATTGTTTTACCATATCTACATGCTGTAAGGACATCTTTTGCTGAGAAACCTCCCACCTACAAATAACTTGTCATTTGGAGGAAGCTGAGTAGCTTCTGCAGCTTCTAGAACATGGGCTGCTGAACATCAGAGCTGGAAGGACTTTTTGAGATCATGGACAAAGCAGAAAGTTGAAGTCTGAAATACCCAAGGGATCTTTGAGAATAAGTAAGAGAAATAAACTGACCTAATTAAACACTAAAGAGAAGATATCAAGCAGCTTCAAGAAGCTATGGGATAAGGAGCCTGGAGTCTAAGGCTGAGCAGCAAGATGGGAGCCAGAACAGGGACCACTTAGCCCCAGGATCCATTCCTGCTGGAGTGAAATCACCTACATCTATTAACTTAGTCCCAAGTCCATGTCTAGGAAGAAAAATTGTGTTTGATTGAGCTTAGGTCACATACTTGACCTTCATCCCTGAAAGGACAAGAAAAGAAAGATTCTGGTGCAAGGGCCTCAAGGATCTTTTGCTCAGGATCAGGATCAGTCGCTCAGTCGTGTCTGATTCTTTTCGACCCCATGAATCGCAGCACGCCAGGCCTCCCTGTCCATCACCAACTCCAGGAGTTCACTCAGACTTACGTCCATTGAGTCAGTGATGCCATCCAGCCATCCCATCCTCTGTTGTCCCCTTTTCCTCTTGCCCCCAATCCCTCCCAGCATCAGAGTCTTTTCCAATGAGTCAACTCTTTGCATGAGGTGACCAAAGTACTGGAGTTTCAGCTTTAGCATCATTCCTTCCAAAGAAATCCCAGGGCTGATCTCCTTCAGAATGGACTGGTTGGATCTCCTTGCAGTCCAAGGGACTCTCAAGCGTCTTCTCCAACACCACAGTTCAAAAGCATCAATTCTTCGGCGCTCAGCTTTCTTTTGCTACTTCTCTGTAAAAGAGGAATAAATCTGGATTCTCTGTATCCCTCAAATGACATATAATCAGAGACAGAACATTTCTCCCAAGGGTTCTGTCACAGGTCCAATCCTACCTAACACTTAAAGGAATCCTCATATGAGTACACTATTTTTAAATGTTATAAGTTAAGTTATAAGCTATTAAATAAAACATGTTATATCCTCCTACCTGGATAAATATAGCTTTATAACAGCCTGTCAGACCAGATTTGAGTTTAGAATTCCCAAATGCCTTGGAATTCTGTCTACACAGGTAGCTGTTGTTCAGTTGCTTAAGTAGCGTCTGACTCTTTGCTAACCCATGGACTACAACATGCCAGGCTTCCTGTCCTTCACTATCTTCCACAGTTTGCTCAAATTCATGTCCATTGAGTTGATGATACCATCCAACCATCTCATCCTCAGTCATCCCCTTCTCCTCCTGCCCGCAATCTTTCCCAGCCTCAGGGACTTTTTCAATGAGTTAACTCTTCATAACAGGTAGCCAAAGTATTGGAGCTTCAGCACCAATTCTTCCAATGAACATTTAGGGTTGACTTCCTTTAAGATAGATCAGTTTGATCTCCTTGCAGTCCAAGGGACTCTCAAGAGTCTTCTTCAGCACCACAGTTTGAAAGCATCAATTCATCAGTGCTAAGTCTTCTTTATGGTCCAACTCATGTATGTACATGACTATTGGAAAAAACATAGCTTTGACTATATAGACTTTTGTTGGCAAAGTGATGTCTCTGCTTTTTAATATGCTGTCTAGTTTTGTCATGGAGAAGGCAATGACACCCCACTCCAGTACTCTTGCCTGGAAAATCCCATGGACGCAGGAGCCTGGTAGGCTGCAGTCCATGGGGTCGCTAAGAGTCAGACATGACTGAGCGACTTCACTTTCACTCTTCACTTTCATGCATTGGAGAAGGAAATGGCAACCCACTCCAGCGTTCTTGCCTGGAGAATCCCAGGGATGGGGGAGCCTGGTGGGCTGCCGTCTATGGGGTTGCACGAGTCGGACACGACTGAAGCGACTTAGCAGCAGCAGCAGTTTTTTCATAACTTCTCTTCCAAAGAGCAAGCATCTTTTCATTTTATAGCTGCAACCACTGTCCTCAGTGACTTCAGAGCCTGAGAAAATAAAGTCTGTCACTTTCCATTTTTTCCCCATCTATTTGCCATGAAGTGATGGAACTGGATGCCATGATCTTAGTTTTTTGAATGTTGAGTTTTAAGCCAGCTTTTTCACTCTCCTCCTTCACTTTCAAGAGGCTGTTTAGTTCCTCCTCACTTTCTGTCATTAGGATGATATCATCTGCATATATGGATTATTGATATGTCTCCGGCAATCTTGATTCCAGCTTGTGCTTCATCCAGCCTGGCATTTCACATGATGTACTCTGCATATAAATTAAACAAGCAGGGTGACAGTATACTGCCTTAATGTACTCCTTTCCCAATTTTGGCTCTAGTCTGGTTCTAGCTATTGCTTCTTGACCCGCAAACAGGTTTCTCAGGAGGCAGGTAAGGTGATCTGACATTCCCATCTCTTTAAGAATATAAGATCACACAGTTTGTTGTGATCCACACAGTCAATGGCTTTAATGTAGTTAATGAAGAAGAAGCAGATATTTACACAAATAGAATGCACTCATTTCTACCCTACCACCACAGAAGCCCCTTCCCAGCTTACAGACCACTTCCCTTCCAACTCTGCTCTCTCCTGCATCCTAAGGCCCTCCCATTCACACAAGTGAACACCCAGCCTACATGCCAGGCTGTCTATTCTACTCACAAACAGCAGACCCATGGCCATAACTCCAACTGGGGTTTGCAGTCTGCACTTGAGAGCTGGGACCCAAGGAAGAGGTAAATGCAAACTTGGTCTTTCATTTGGGCAGGAGGTCAGTATTGCTAGTGTGGTCCAGAGGAGGAGGCGTGGGCTTCAGCCACGTGTCCTTGTCTTGTGGGGAGGGGCACAGCCAATGAGGTACAAGGTTGGGACTCTTGTTTGTATCTAAGGGAAGAGCTGCACTGTTGGTTGAGGGGGAGGAGAGTGGAGGCTAAAAAGAAAGAAAAAAAGGCACTTATTCCTCCACAGGCCTGGTCAAGGGAGGGCCTTTGCTCAAGATCACACAGCAAGCTAGTGTGTAATCAAGCAGAACTAGAACCAGGCCTTAAGTCACACATCTCACCACTTCAGCTCCAGTGCTAGGTAACAGATCTGAAAAATCTAAGATGCCTAAATTCTCCTTTAGGAAGTTCATACCCAAGTTTCTATATAGCTTCACGTCACACAATGGTAAAGAATATGCCTGCCAATGTAGGAAATGCAGGTTCAATCCCTAGGTCAGGAAGATCCCTTGGAGGAGGAAATGGTAACCCACTCCAGTATGCTTGCCTGGAAAATTCCATGGACAGAGACGCTGGGTGGGCTATACAGCCCATGGGATTGCAAAGAGTTGGATAGGACTGAAGCAACTGAGCACACACACAAGCACTCGGCAAGCCTAAGAATGGAAGTCTTGTCCTCATCTGAATATAAAGTAGCTATGTTGTATCTTGTAGGGCTGGACAGGCAAACGATTGCTGTGAGGGATGGAGACCAACCACTGAGTGAACAAGTAGCCTCAGGGATGTGATAGCTCAGCTACCGTGGCCTGGCTGTGAGGCTGGTGAAATGTCAGGGGACCTGAGTTCTGGTCTTGGCTCTGCCATTTGTTTGTGCTTATAAATATACCATTACATTTCCCGGGGTGCCTACAGTCTCCTCATTTGTATAGTAAGTGAAGGAAAAAAAAAAAAAAAACTGTTGGATCACAGGAGCAGAAGTCCAAGGGTGTTGGTTTCAGGTATAGTTGGATTCAGGGGCTTAAAAGAAGTCCTAAGGACAAACCCACTCAGTAAATGCTCAGTTTTCATGAAATGAATACACCTGGCTAGGAGTTAGGATGACAGTGGATACTGGCCAAACTAGCCCATCTTTGCTGCCCCATGACAATGGCTTCTCTGAAAATGAGGAGGAATGTGAAGCTGAAAGCAGTGAATGCAAATCCAGAGTTGTCAAGTTTAAAGCTGCAGAAGCTGGTGAAAGCTTGGCCTTCCTGCCTCCCATGGGGGAACACTCCTTAACTCAGCCCCATTCTCTCCCTTTCTCAGACCATCTATCCATCACCAGTGAGGGCAAGCTCCAAAAAGGAACAGACAGGACAGTCAAAATGCTCTCTCCAAACACCTGGGTCCTCTCCAGAGAAGGACTGGTGTCTCTTTAAGAGGTGGCTTGGGGGAGGAGGGTGACCCAGTGCAGCAAGATTTAGACTTGTGCCATTCCAGTGCCAGCCCGGCCACTTACTGGTGGGGTGACTTAAACACGTTGCTTTCCTTCCTATCTGCCTCAGTTTCCTTGCCTGTAAAATGGGGCTAAGTTTAGTACCTGCCACTATTAGGGTTATTGTGATGATGAAATAATATCCGTAAAGTGTTTCAAATAACTTCCTGGAGGTAGTGAACACTATCTACCTAAGAGTTGGCTAAAGTGGGGGTGGGGGGGAATGCTACTAGGAGATGAAGGAAGAACTAACACAAGTCACAGAACTCCTTCCCCTGTTGCCCTTCCTCCTGAGTGTGAGAGGACCTCCTCACCCTCCTCTCTTGTCCTAAGCCACACCTACTGTCCCGACGCCATTCTCCCCTGAGCCCTTCTGAATTTCCGCACAGTGCAGATCCCAGACAGAGCAGAGGCACCCTGGAAGGAAGGAGCACAGGGCAGGGGGGTGTGCTGTGATCTGTCTTCGCTCTTGAGAGGGAAAGCCACCCCTTCCGCTCCTCACGGCTTCCTTTGTCACTCTGCCCAGCTCCAAGCCCTCAGAAGCTCCCTATATTGACTGGATCCCAGGGAAGCCAGTTTGAACTTATTTCAAGCCCTACCCACAGGCCAAGAGCTGCTCCCAAACAGCCTCCCACCTGTCTTATCTCTGTAGCCCCTTCCCTCCAATGACCCCTCCCTTTGTCCCAACAAAATGGACATAGAACCCTCCACATCAACCATGGGCTCTTCCCCACTGAAAGCCCTCCCTGCCCACTCCGCCTCAAGGCCCTGTCACTCTCCATGTCCTCCAGGAATGCACCTTCTGCCTCCGCTGCCATCTTCCAGCTCACTCACTGTCCCTGGCCTCAGCGGCCTCCTTACTCCTCCCATGTCGGAGCCCACCTCCCCCCCCCCACCACCCCCAGACAGGGACCCTGCCTTGGTCCCACTGTCCAGACCAGTGGGCAGTGCTAACACAGCTTGCTCACTCCCAAGGTCCCTACCTTATGTCCCTCGCCATACGTCTGGCGCCTTTACTGTTCCAGGTCCCCCCGGAGCACTCAGCATTGTTCTTAGGGTCCCTCCTCACCTGGCACTTTCTGATGTATGGATACGACCCCACGTCCTCTAATTTAGCATCAGTTCATTGCTGACCTCAGTCCTCCTACCCCTCCCCTCTAGGCCATGGCAAGATTCATCCCAGCTGCCTTTCCTGGTGGTTTGGGAGAGTGTTCATCAATGATTTCCTGTGATATGGAATCTTTTGCAGCAGATTTATCCTCCTCTGTCTGAGGAACAAGTTTTCCCAAGCCAGGGAATTGACGGGCAGGCAGAGGCTACTGTGATGTCAGAGCGAGGGCAGCATCTCTGGTCCCTGTTTCTTTGATCATCCCTGAACTCTTCATTCCCTCTTTCTTATTCTCCACCCCTGTTTTCATTTTCTCTTGCTTTCTGGTCCCCGTTGTCTCCCTCTTCTCCATTCATTTTCCCCTTTCGCTTGGATAAAACTTATTACAAACCAACTTTGTCGGACAACTTTTGTAAACGGTGCCCAACATTTATCACATTTGTGTTCAATATTTTTCTTACATATAAAGACCTGACAGCCTGCTCTTCTATGATAGATGTACTTATTTCTTCTAAACTATCACTAACCAAGCATATCATTTTTATACAGTGAGTGTATATTCAATTTTCTACAGTTTTGACTACTAAACAGGCTTACCAGTGAGCAAATGACAAATATATTGCAGTATTAGTGAGGGCTGGCTTAAATCCACATAAGACTGTGGAGTCAGTCTTCGTTCCTGTTTTCCATGGCTGAGAAGATGAGGAGAACGAAGGGTGGGCTCACTGGTTGGGGGCCTTTTCATGTGCCCAGCCCAGGGATCTGGCCAGCTGGCCTCCTCTCTTCTCCACAAGCTGGCCAGCTTCCAGGTTCTGCAGCTAAGGTCTGGGTCAGAGCATTCCCTCTCTCTAGGTTTGTATTCTGCAAAAATATGCTAAAGCCTTCGCTATTTTATGTCCTACTAACAACCTTTATTACTCCAAGGACCCTAGCAAAACAGCCCTTAATGTGTCAGCTCAGTTGGGGCTGTGAGGCGTGTGGACCCCTGGGCAGGAAGCTCTTACTGTATCCTGTAGTTGAGAGGCAGGTATGATTTCCATTCATCCTCTCTCCCTCTCCCTCTTTCTCTCACTCGTTCACAAGTTGAGCTCCTGCTACGTGCCCTGCTAAGTGCTTCGTGAACAGACCTGCCCTACCCCTCAAGAATCATCAAGTCTAAAAGCAAAGTCAGAGAGAACCATTTTAAGAGAGTGAGCTACAGGGGGATGTCCATGGTCAGAGAACTAAGACAGTTGTGAGAAACGAAGCTCAGAAAAGAGGCAAACCCTTGAAATGGACTTGGCATTGGTTCTGGGGCTCTTCTGGGGTTGAAGCACAATAATGGATCTGTTGCAATTCAGCCACAGAGATGATGTACGAGGCTTTTCTACTGACATTGAATCAGGTCACTGGGCCCATTGGATGTGATACAATGTCAATGAAACTGTTATGTGTTATTGATGTCAGTCACGGAATAGATAAAAACATTATAAAAATAGCTTTTGTGGCCATTTACATTTTTTTTTCATAAATGGCAAAAGGCATCAGTCCCTACCTGCCAGGAAAAAAAAAAAAAAAAAAGTGAGGCAGCCAAGGATTGGCTTTCACACCAGTGACTGTGAAACCTCAGGAGGTCAGAAAGGGGGCACCACCGCCCCCCCCATGACAAGTGACTGCAGAACAAAAGCCGTGAGGTTGCCCAGCCCTCACCATCCAAGGAAGGAAGGAGAAAGGTGGCAGCCGACTCAGCTGAGTGGGCTCAGTGTGTTCCTTCTTTCACCTGACAGACACCCATTGAGACCCAACTGTGTGCTGGAGATGAGATTTGGAAATAATCCGCCCTGTCCTGATTGGGCTCATAGCCTAATCCACTCTCAGGGTTCTCATTTGGAAAATGAGGATCACATCTCCCCTCAGAGTTGTAAGAAGAGAATGGGATGTGCAGCTGGCACTCAGTCAGAATTCTTACTCCCTTGATGTGCTTTTATTTTGGAGGCACTGCATTAGGACAATGCAGGTGAGTCCAGTGCAGATGAGCCAGGATCACGCCAAAAGCTCAGAGAAGTGTTGTCTTATGGTGTCCTGGTCGGCCATCCCTTGGTGAAGGGCAGGCAATAGCAGTTTCATTTTACATAGAAACACTCTCAAGTGATTTGGCCAAAGCCATAAAAAAAGTAATGGCCAGAGTCTAGTGCTGTCCAAGTCTGTTGGGGTCTCATAGATGTGCCCTTCACTACTTTCTGCTGATGTCATGTAGCAAGAGAGGGGATGTCCCTTGGGCTTCAATAGTTCAGTATTCAAGGAGTCCTAATTCAAGTTAGCCAAGACTTGAATCTCCTGACTGACAGCCCAGTGCTCCTCCTCCAGGATCACATGGCTTCCCTCATCATCCACAGCACAATCCATACCCCCACATCTCCACCCAAAGGTCTGCTTCACTCACAGCTGAGAAGAGGTCTTAAGCCAGACTCCAAAAGGTGTAGGACACTCAGCCTAGATTTCCCAGAATGGCTCCACCTGGCCTCTATGTGTCTGGCAGAGTGAGGGGCCTGAGAGTTTAGATAAGAATCAGCTTACTTTATGTTAATTCATATTTTCTAGAGCTAGCAGAGGCATAGAAATGAAAGCATGGGAGCCAGCCATCAACCAGGCTGAGGCCCATCAAAGCCTTTCCATGATAAAGCCAAGATGGCCAGGTAGCCTCAAGTGCAGTGATGCTCTCTGAGCTATCCAGCCATTGATTCCATAGGCTGGCTCTGGACAAAGGCACAACCTTTGGCAGCCCCCCCTACCCATGAGGCTATTGGCCCCAACTGGGCCCAGTCTGTGCTCTCAGCTTACAACAGGAACTTCAACTCACACACAGGACATTTTTGCCATTACTCAGCTATTGAACTAGGCCCCTTGATCCCAGAACCACCACCCTATGTAATTAAGAACTGAGTGACAATTATCATCTGAAAGGAACCCAAGGTATGGAGCGAGCCTGCTACAGAAAATATACGAAGAGAGAAAACTAATAGGAAATTAAGGGGAAAATAATGAATCAATAATAAAATAGCATCTTTTATAAGGGTACAAATTGCCCAGACCCTGAGATACTTTACAAATAAAACAGTTGAATCTCTTCTGACACATTTTTCTACATATGGAAGAATTGTTGCATAAGAGGTTCTGAGTAAAAGTATTAATTTCTATTAAATGGTATATTTAAAATCTGTAGTAAAAGCAGCTTAGAATAGACACACATTTTATTGGTAGCCATGGACGTTAGTGCTGGCCATTTTAATGTTTCTCTTTGTGCTGGGGTGTAATCTGATATCACTGTACACTCACCTCCATAGTCAACCCCTAGGGCTTGCCACTGACTATTCTGCAGCTTCTGGCCCCTGAGTCTCAACTGAGCCAGAACTTGACCTCTGTCAGATCTCCTATTCACATCCTATGTTTTATTTCTAGGTCATTATATACTTTTCCGCTCATCAAAAGGCTACCAACACACAAGGCTACCAGCAAAACAGTTAACTACTGTTTCAGACTATGGGTTCTACAATGAGACTGTCTGAATGGGTCTTGTGCATAACTCTGAATAGCTGAACCATTTTAGAAAAGATACATAACCTTTATGTAATTTTTCATCTGTAAAATGTCAACAATAACACAATTTACCTCATAGCATTGGTATAAGACTAAATGCATTAATAAATGTGAAGTTCTAGAATCATGTGGATTATACGGTATTCAATAAATGTTATCTATTACTGTGTGTGTGTGTGTGTGTGTGTGTGTGTGTGTGTTTAAGCGCCCAGATAGAGAGGATTTGGAATGTATAGCAGTAAAGCAAGCCTTGGGGTCTGTTATGTTAGCTATTCCTGGCTGCCTTCTGCCTTGGCAGAAGGTGATAGGCACCTCACCACTGCTCAGCTCTAAATCTCAGAGAAGCCTCCCTAAAATGATCATAAAACTGCTGCTTCTCCTATTTTACACTCATCACTAAGGGAGCCAGCTGTCCAGCTCCAGGTCATAGACCAAAAACTGTTCACTGTCAGCGCAGTGCTACAGATTCAGTGTGCAAAGGAAATCTGAGAAGGAAGATTCCACTGGAATTGACCACTATATCCATCCTCGTCAATTGTTCGGTTTGGTTTGGGGACAATAGGGTCTCACCAGCTCAATCTCTCCTAAGTAGCCATGGGGTAAAAACCCAGGATTTAGCTTTAAAGGCAGATAGATGTGGGTCTGAATTCCAGGAGATCTACTTATATTAAGTGTGGCTTTGGGAAGTTATCTGATGTCTTTGAACATCTCATTTGCAAAATAGAGGTGACAATTGAAATAAATATCAATGTGGTCATGTATATTATTCAGTATGGTACCTAGCACAGGAAAAAGAGGAGACTGCATTTTATTGCTTGAGAAAACAAGATGAAAGGAAACTAACAAATAAGACAGTAGAAACAGATCCCTATGGTTCCAAATAATGAAAATGGAAGACACAGCCTTTAAAATAATTTTGTGAAATAATTATAACTTCTACATACAAAGAGAAAAATATAAGACCTGAAATTTTTACAGAGTAGAATTCTGAAAAATTGATATAGCAGAATAAAAAGGGATATTATAGAACAATAAATGCAACTGAAATTAAGAACCTGTTATGTAAGTTTTTCAACAAATTGCAATCAGCTAAGAAAAAGTTAGTATAATGGAGGATGTATCAAACGAAATATACAAAAATATGACCTATGGTATCCTATCTTATAATTATAGGAAAAAAAATAGAAAGGAAATAAGAGCCAAAGATGATCCCATGAGAAGTCTAACATACATTTAATTGGAATTACAAAAGGAGAGGCGAAAGAGAATGATGCAGAGAAGTTTGAAGAAGCAGTGCTTGAGAATTTTCTAAAACTGATGAAAGATATAAAGTACAGAGTCAAGAAGCTGAACAAATGTCAAAGAGAATTTTAAAAAAGAGAGAAACACATAATTATGCTACAATAATAAAGCTAAAGAATAAACCAAAGAAAAAATCCTTTATAAAACAGTTAAAGCAAGAGATTGTTGTCAGAAAAACCATAATAAGATTGAAAACTTACTCCTAAATAGAAAATAAAGAGTCAGAAGAAAATAATACTTATTTTATGCTGAAAGAAATTGTATGTTAAACAAGAATTCTATGCCCCTCAAAGTATCCTTCAAGAATAAAAATGAAATGCATTAAAAACATACATTCCCCCTCGACCCCCGCCCCAGGAGAATTCTGCTGGTAATGTTGGAGTAGCTCCTATTGCACCAATTTTCTCATCAATAAAGGGAGAATAAAAATAAGAAATAAAAATAAGAACAGAAGCTAAAAGATCTGTGTAACAATACGAAATGATCTAACACACATATAATTGGAGTACCAGAATGAGAAGAGTCAGAATGTGACAAAAATATATATGAGGAAATAATGTCCCCAATCTTTCTGAATCTGGTGAAAGATTTGAGGACTTGAAAACTCAGCAAACTTCAAGTAAAAGCAATACAAAGAAAACTTCGCCTAGGCCCACCATATGCAAACTACTGAAACTATAAAATAAAGAAGAAATCTTGAAAGCAGCTGGAGTACATTACATTAAAGGGAGCAACAACTTTAATGACTACTGACATCATCAGAAGCACTGGAAGTCAGGAGACAGTGGAATGGCATCTCTAAAGGACTGAAAGAACTAAAAAGTTATCAATACAAAATTCTTTATCCAGTGAAAACACTCTTCAAACATGAAGGTAAAATAAAGGCATTTTCAGATAAATTAAAACTAATAAAATGCATTTCTAGTAGACAAGAGAAACTTGAGAAGAAATTTTCAAGTAAAGAATATGAGATTGAAATTTAGACTTTCAGAACAGAATGAAGGGTCCCATTAATGGTAAACATGTAGGAAATGTAAGATACTCATTTTAATTGAAAAACCATATATATATATATATATATATATATAGTTCAAATATCATATATGGCAAGCATAGTCTATAGGACAGAGTGGGGAACAGAGCATGAGAAACAATTCTAACTTTCAATTTACTGTGAAAAATTAAAGATGAATGTTTCCATCTCTAGATCAAATAGTAAAAAGAAAATCACATTGGTATAACTAATAATCTAATAAACATAGAAAAACCCATAAAATATGTTTACCTAAATCAAGAGAAGATAAGAAAAGAAGACCAAAAAATAAAAATCGAAAAGGAAAAAACAAAAACAAATAGTGAAATAGAAGATACAAATTTTATAATTACAGAATTTATAGAAATTATAATTAATTTTATTTAATGTATAATTATTTTAATTAAATTATAGTACTCTTGCCTGGAAAATCCCTTGGGTGGAGGAGACTACCTGGTAGGCTGCAGTCCATGGGGTCATGAAGAGTTGGACACGACTGAGCGACTTCACTTTCACTTTTCACTTTCATGCACTGGAGAAGGAAATGGCAACCCACTCCAGTATTCTTGCCTGGAGAATCCCAGGGACGGGGGGAGCCTGGTGGGCTGCCATCTATGGGGTTGCACAGAGTTGGACACAACTGAAGCGACTTAGCAGCAGCAGCAGCAACTATACAATTAAAATTATGTAATTTATAATTCATCTGTTAAATAATTAGATTAAGTATAAAAGACTAAGCACTCCAATTAAAAGAGATCATCAGAATGAATTTTTAAAAAAACAGCATCAAATGATATGTTATCTATAACAAACACACATTAAATACAAAGACACAGAAAAATTGAAAGTTAAAAAGTGGGAAAATATATAGTATACAAATAATTAAAAATAATGAAAGTACTCAAAAAAAGGATGAGGATATGTCAAAATAATACTAAAATAAGCTTACAGGGGTTCTCATGCTCCACAAACAGAGCAAATTTAGCATAAAAATTATGATGGAGCTGGATTATAGTACCAAGAATTAAAAATAAAAATTCATAGTAATGTTCTTCTGTGGAGAATAAATCTTAAGCAAATGATCAAGTTAGAAAAGCACAATTAGAAAAAACAATGTAATCACTATTTTATTTATTTTTTAATTTTTTTTGCTATTAATTTTCTTTATTTTTTTTACTATTAACACTTTATTTCTTTTTTTTTTTAATTTTATTTTATTTTTAAACTTTACAATATTGTATTTTAGATAAGATTATTGATGGAACCACTGAACCATAACTGGTTCAATGCACTATAACCATAACTGAAATTTCTCCGGAGAGCAGGCAGATTTTAGACAGTGTTGCAGAATGAACGGCTCTGTTGGACTTTGGGAGCTGCTTATGTCCTGAAGGTGAAACTTTCACTATTGGGATTAGTGGACTTCCCTAGTAGTTCAGTTGGTAAAGAATCTGCCTGCAATGCAGGAGACCCCAATGAGTTCCTGGGTCGGGAAGATCCATTTGAGAAGGGATGGGCTACGGACTCTAGAATTCTTGGCCTTCCCTTGTGGCTCAGCTGGTAAAGTATTCACCTGCAATGTTGGAGACCTGAGTTCGATCCCTGGGTTGGGAAGATCCCCTGGAGAAGGGAAAGGCTACCCACTCCAGTGTTCTAGCCTAGAGAATTCCATGGATTGTATAGTCCATGGGGTCACAAAAAGTCGGACACTGAGTGACTTTCACTTTCTTTTCATCCTTGAAAGATTCCAGAGAGCTAACTTGTGTCTTCCACCCTGTGAGGTTCCAGGGAGAACACAGTCATCAAAAAGGAAACAGGCCCTCGCCACTCACCAAATCATCTACCATCGTAATCTTGCACTTTACAGCCCCCAAAACTGTGAGAAATAAATGTTTGCTGTTTACAAGCCACCCAGTTTATGGTATTTTTGTTATAGTAGTTTAAATCGACGAAGACAGAAGTCTAAAGCAAATCAACCAAAATTCATTTCAGGAAACTATTTAGTAATTACAAAGGAAACATAGTAATATTACAGTGGAGGAATCTGGTGGAAAAAGTTAATGCAAAACAGTTAAAAATGCATACCTTAATCCCTGGGGCAAATAGCAAAGCGATCAAAGAGGTATAGCCAAAAATCCAACAAAGTAATATAACAAATTGACACCAGGTACCTACTGACATGATGCACTGAAAATAACCAAGTTACTGCTGTGGAAGTCCAGCCCAAAACACAAAACCTAAACCTGATCATTAGAAAACATCCAACAAATTGAGGGACATTCTGAAAAACAATTTTCCTGTTTCTCTTCAAAAATACCAATGTCATGAAAGACAGTAAAGAATAGCAAAAGTTCCAGGTTAAAATAAACTGAAACCCAGCTAAATTCTAGATGGTAGTCCTGGATTAGATACTGGACTGAAGAAGAACATTATGGGGACAGAAGGTAAAATTAAATTTTAGGCTATAATTAAATATTGGTATCATATCAATGCTAAGCTTCCTGACTTTTATGTGACACTTATGTAATAAAATCACCTTTTTTCAAGGAAATACACTCTTGCAAATATGGAAAACTGCTAACAATTTGTGAGTCCAAGGAAAGAAACTCCATTGCATTATTCTTAAGTATCCTGAGTGTTTGAAATTATCATAATCATTCAAAAAAGATAAAAATAATACATTATACTGAGTGGTACTTACTTAGGATTTCAAAGATGGCTTAATATTAGAAAATCATTAACATAATTAATAACATTAATAGAGCATGTGATTATCTCCTTAAATGCTAGAGAGGTCTTCAACAAAAGCCAAAATTCATTCTTCATGAAAACACTCAATAGAATCAGAATTTATGAATACTTTTTCAATGATAAAATATTTATACTTCAGTCTAAAAGGTGGAATTTCATCTCATGGATGAACATTAGGAGTATTTCTACTAAGGTTCAGAAGAAAACAGCAATCTCATCATCTTCACTACTGCTACTGTTTAATACTTTAAAAAATCTTGTCTGATTTGATTGGTTAATACTTTCAGAGCTATAAGAAGCATGAGGACTGGAAAAAAGTAAAACTTACTCTACGTGTATATGGTATAACAACTCACCTGGAAACCCCAGTAAGTCAATACCAAGATCTACATACACACAGAGAGATACACAAATACACAAAATTCAGGAAGGCATAAGGATCTAAAATTAGTGTAAAATTTGCCTATATATATATATATATACAAATAGCAACCAATTTGATGTAAAGATAAAAACTCTGTTAAAAGATAAATTCATATAAATGCAATAATGAATGTACAAGACTTACATGAAAAAAACTTAGAAACACTTTGAAAGACTCAGAAGTATACCTGAACAGAGGGAAATACATATTTGTTCTTATACAGAAAAAAAAATAGCATCATAAAGATGTTATCTTGCCAAGTTAGTATATAAATTTATAATAATGACAATAAAATTCCAATACTCACCCCCCCTTGCCAGGATCTGAACAAGGCTTTTAGCATTTACATGGGAAAATATATGATAAAAGTAGGGGGGAAAATGCCCACTTTTTTTTTTTTTTTTTAAGTGTGATGCAGCCCAAATGTTAGGAGTTTATCCTAAAGTAATAGAAAGTAATATCACCTTGACTTCTCATCCATATAAGACTATTTAAATAAACTTTGGTATATCTACACATTAGGATGTTTGGCTTTAAGAAAGAATAAGCCTTCCAGTTCAAGATGGCAGAGTAGAAGGACATGCACTTAGCTCCTCCTGCAAGAGCAACAAAATCACAACTAGTTGTTGAACAACCATCAATAGGAGGACACTGGAACCTGCCAAAAAAAGATACCTTATGTCCAAAGATAAAGAAAAAGTTGCAGCGAGATGGTAGGAGGGGCACAATCACGATAAAATCAAATCCCGTACCCTCCAAATGGGTGACCCACAAACTGGAGAACAATAATACCAAAGAAATTCTCCCATTGTTGTGAGGTTCAGAACCCTAAAGACTCCACCAGAAAATTACTAGAACTAATCAATGATTATAGTAAAGTTGCAGGATATAAAATCAACACACAGAAATCCCTTGCATTCCTATACACTAATAATGAGAAAACAGAAAGAGAAATTAAGGAAACAATTCCATTCACCATTGCAACGGAAAGAATAAAATACTTAGGAATATATCTACCTAAAGAAACTAAAGACCTATATATAGAAAACTATAAAACACTGGTGAAAGAAATCAAAGAGGACACTAATAGATGGAGAAATATACCATGTTCATGGATTGGAAAAATCAATATAGTGAAAATGAGTATACTACCCAAAGCAATTTATAGATTCAATGCAATCCCTATCAAACTACCAACAGTATTCTTCACAGAGCTAGAACAAATAATTTCACAATTTGTATGGAAATACAAAAAACCTCGAATAGCCAAAGCAATCTTGAGAAAGAAGAATGGAACTGGAGGAATCAACCTACCTGACTTCAGGCTCTACTACAAAGCCACAGTTATCAAGACAGTATGATACTGGCACAAAGACAGAAATATAGATCAATGGAACAAAATAGAAAGCCCAGAGATAAATCCACGCACATATGGACACCTTCTCTTTGACAAAGGAGGCAAGAATATACAATGGATTAAAGACAATCTCTTTAACAAGTGGTGCTGGGAAATCTGGTCAACCACTTGTAAAAGAATGAAACTAGAACACTTTCTAACACCATACACAAAAATAAACTCAAAATGGATTAAAGATCTCAACGTAAGACCAGAAACTATAAAACTCCTAGAGGAGAACATAGGCAAAACACTCTCTGACATACATCACAGCAGGATCCTCTATGACCTACCTCCCAGAATATTGGAAATAAAAGCAAAAATAAACAAATGGGACCTAATTAACCTTAAAAGCTTCTGCACATGAAAAGAAACTATTAGCAAGGTGAAAAGACAGCCTTCAGAATGGGAGAAAATAATAGCAAATGAAGCAACTGACAAACAACTAATCTCGAGAATATACAAGCAAGTCCTACAGCTCAACTCCAGAAAAATAAATGACCCAATCAAAAAATGGGCCAAAGAACTAAATAGACATTTCACCAAAGAAGACATACAGATGGCTAACAAACACATGAAAAGATGCTCAACATCACTCATTATCAGAGAAATGCAAATCAAAACCACTATGAGGTACCATTTCACGCCAGTCAGAATGGCTGCGATCCAAAAGTCTACAAGTAATAAATGCTGGAGAGGGTGTGGAGAAAAGGGAACCCTCTTACACTGTTGGAGGGAATGCAAACTAGTACAGCCACTATGGAGAACAGTGTGGAGATTCCTTAAAAAACTGGAAATAGAACTGCCTTATGATCCAGCAATCCCACTGCTGGGCATACAAACTGAGGAAACCAGAAGGGAAAGAGACACATGTACCCCAATGTTCATCACAACACTGTTTATAATAGCCAGGACATGGAAGCAACCTAGATGTCCATCAGCAGATGAATGGATAAGAAAGCTGTGGTACATATACACAATGGAGTATTACTCAGCCATTAAAAAGAATACATTTGAATCAGTTCTAATGAGGTGGATGAAACTGGAGCCTATTATACAGAGTGAAGTAAGCCAGAAAGAAAACACCAATACAGTATACTAACGCATATATATGGAATTTAGAAAGATGGTAACAATAACCCTGTGTACAAGACAGTAAAAGAGACACTGATGTATAGAACAGTCTTATGGACTCTGTGGGAGAGGGAGAGGGTGGGAAGATTTGGGAGAATGGCATTGAAACATGTATAATATCATGTATGAAACGAGTTGCCAGTCCAGGTTCGATGCACGATACTGGATGCTTGGGGCTAGTGCGCTGGGACGACCCAGAGGGATGGTATGGGGAGGGAGGAGGGAGGAGGGTTCAGGATGGGGAACACAGGTATACCTGTGGCGGATTCATTTTGATATTTGGCAAAACTAATACAATTATGTAAAATATAAAAATAAAATAAAATTTTTAAAAAAATCAAAAAAAAAAAAAAAGAACCCACCTCAGGCTTCCCAGCCTGGGGACCCAACAAAAGGACTGGGAATCCCCAGGGAATCTGACCTTGAAGGCCAGTGGGATTTGATTACAAGACTTCCACAGGACTGGGGGAAACAGAGACTCCAGTCTTGGAGGGCACAAACAAAACCTTGCAAGCAAGAAGACTCAGAGGAAAGGAGCAGTGACTCCACAGGAGACTGAACCAAAGTTACCTGCTGGTGTTGGAGGGTTTTCTGTGGAGGCATGGGTCAGGAGGAGTTCAGCACAGGGACAGTGGCACTGGCAGCAGCAGTCTGGGAATGTCTCCCTTGACGTAATCTCTCTTGGAGGTCACCATTAACCCAACCATAGAGGTACGGGTCACCTCAGGCCATAAAAATACCAGGGAAGGGGTCCAACTTCACTCATCAGCAGATAATTGGGTTCAGGTTTTACTAAGCTACTGAGCAAGGCCCTGCCCACCAAAGCAAGACCCAGCTTTCCCCACCACCAGTCCCTCCCATCAGGAAACTTGCATAAGCCTCTTCACCTCATCCATCAGAGGGCAGACAAAAGAAGCAAGAAGAAGCACAGTCTCAGCAGCTAAAACAAAACCACATTACAGCTAGTTATTTAATCAGCAAGAAAAAGCAGAAAGTTACATCCCAAATGAAGAGACAAGATAAAATCCCAGAAACATAACTAAATGAAGTGGAGATAGGCAAACTTTCAGAAAAAGAATTCAGAATAATGATAGTGAAGATGATCCAGGATCTCAGGAAACGAATGGAGACAAAGACTGAGAAGATGCAAAAACAGTTTACAGAAGACCTAGAAGAACTAAAGAACAAACAAACAGAGATGAATACGCTAGAAGGAATCAATATCAGAATAACTGAGGCAGAAGAATGGATAAATGACCTGGAGGACAGAACGGTGGAAATCACTGCCACAGAACAAAACATGGAAAAAAAGAATGAAAAAAAAAATGAAGACAGCCTAAGAGACCTCTGGGACAACATTGAATGTACCAATATTCACATTAAAGGGGTCCTAGCAGGAGAAGAGACAGAGTAAGGACCTGAGAAAATATTTTAAGAGATAATAGCTGGAAACCTCCCAAACATGGGAAAGAAGATAGTCAACCAAGCTCAGGAATCACAGAGAGTCCCAGGAAGGATAAACCCAAGGAGGAACACATATTAATCACACTGACAAAAATTAGAGACTGAGATAAAATACTGAAAGCAACAAGGGAAAAATGATAAATAAAATACAAGGGAACTCCTGTCAGGCTATCAGCTGATTTCTCAACAGAAACTCTGCAAGCCAGAAGGGAATGGCATGATATATTTAAAGTGATGAAAGGGAAGAATCTATAACCAAGAATACTGTACCCAGCAAGACTCTCCTTCAGATTTGATGGAGAAATCAAAAGCTTTCCAGACAAGAAAAAGTTAAGAGAAGTCAGCTCCACCAAAACAGCTTTACAACAAATGCTTAAGAAACTTCTTTAGACAGAAAACAAAAGAGAAGGAAAAGACTTACCTACAGAAAATAAACCCAAAGTTCATTTTGAAAATAAATTTTTCTTAATAAAATTAAGAAAATGGTAATAGGATCATACATATTGATAATTACCTTAAATGTAAATGGATTAAATGCCCCAACCAAAAGACATAGACTGGCCAGGTGGATGAAACTTGTGCATGTATGTACTTCCACTTACCACATAATGCTGCTTTACTGCAGCCCCCCTCAAATTGAGGTTCCAAATAGGAAAAGGAGTTCGTCAAGGCTGTATACTGTCACCCTGTTTATTTAACTTATATGCAGAGTACATCATGAGAAACGCTGGACTGGAAGAAACACAAGTTGGAATCAAGACTGCCAGGAGAAATATCAGTAACCTCAGATATGCAGATGACACCACCCTTATGGCAGAAAGTGAAGAGGAACTCAAAAGCCTCTTGATGAAAGTGAAAGAGGAGAGTGAAAAAGTTGGCTTAAAGCTCAACATTCAGAAAATGAAGATCATGGCATCTGGTCCCATAATTTCATGGGAAATAGATGGGGAAACAGTGGAAACAGTGTCAGACTTTATTTTGGGGGGCTCCAAAATCACTGCAGATGGTGACTGCAGCCATGAAATTAAAAGATGCTTACTCCTTGGAAGGAAAGTTATGACCAACCTAGATAGCATATTCAAAAGCAGAGACATTACTTTGCCAACAAAGGTTCGTCTAGTCAAGGCTATGGTTTTTCCTGTGGTCATGTATGGATGTGAGAGTTGGACTGTGAAGAAAGCTGAGTGCCGAAGACTTGATGCTTTTGAACTGTGGTGTTGGAGAAGACTCTGGAGAGTCCCTTGGACTGCAAGGAGATCCAACCAGTCCATTTTGAAGGAGATCAGCCCTGGGATTTCTTTGGAAGGAATGATGCTAAAGCTGAAACTGTAGTACTTTGGCCACCTCATGCGAAGAGTTGACTCATTGGAAAAGACTCTGATGCTGGGAGGGATTGGGGGCAGGAGGGGAAGGGGACGACAGAGGATGAGATGGCTGGATGGCATCACTGACTCAATGGACGTGAGTCTGAGTGAACTCCAGGAGTTGGTGATAGACAGGGAGGCCTGGCATGCTGCGATTCATGGGGTCGCAAAGAGTCGGACACGACTGAGCGACTGATCTGATCTGATTTTATATTGTTAAGTTAATCATGTTCCCATTATAGCTTGCAAGTATAACCATCTTTCATTTTTTGTCTGGCTATTGATTGTGAAAACTGATAAACATCTTTTGCTATGGTGATTTTGTAACTATTACTCACTTAATACCATTGTATCATGATTGGTTAACTGGAAAATAATAGAATCATATATCATCAAAACTACCATTTAAACAGGAAAACCTGTAATCACTTTTTAAAATCCAAATGCATATCAGAATTATCTTGGAATACTTTGATAAATACAAATGCCCAGGTATTACTTCCTTTTATTGCCAGAGCTCCTGATAAGTTTGTAATGAACAGCCATGTTTAAAAACAACTGGGCTATATGTGGATCTTTTACTTTTATCTAGTTTATTTCATTTTTTAATTTCTTATTCAGTGCTCCCATTTCATTCACGTTTTCCTATTTTCCGTCTCTTCTTTTTTGTTCTGATATTCTTTATCAAGTCTTTATCAAGCATAGTAGAAAAGCTTTTGTATACATACATAAATAATATGCATAATATATATATTTTAGAATACTTATGAATTTTTCCTAACTAAAATATTTATGATATTTTTATTTCACTTGTTTGACTTAGTATGAATAGAATGCTAGATTTCTAATTTAAAAAACTAGGCATGCTTCAAAGAACAATACTTTATAGCACAGGGAATTATAATCAGTATCTTGTAATAATCTATAATGGAAGATAATTTCAAAAATAATATATATGTATATATATATAACTCAATCACAATAAAAAATAATTCTACTTTCTGAAATTTAGTAACATTCATCTTTTTGCCAGTTTTTCTAAATGTCCTTTGAACATCTAATAACAGTGTATCAGATCACAAAATTTAAAATATATTTATGTAGGATATAAGATTAGTAAAAATTAATATAAATATAAATCTATTTTATTTAAATTATTAATAGCATCATTCAAGATGCTCCTATTCTTATTTTTTCTGCACTAGATAAAATATTCTCAGAGAAAAATTAATATGTCTCACTATGACTATATATTTTTTTCTTTTCCCTTATATTTCTTCTGATTTTTGCTTTATGCATCTTTGTTTCTTTGTTGTTAGGTGTCTGATGGTTTATGATGTCTATCTTCTTTGTGAAGTGTGCCTTTTATCATCAAAACTATTCATCTTTGTTTCATTTAGGCATACGCACCGAGGAAACCAGAATTGAAAGAGACATGTGTACCCCAATGTTCATCTCAGCACTGTTTATAATAGCCAGGACATGGAAGCAACCTAGATGTCCATCAGCAGATGAATGGATAAGAAAGCTGTAGTACATATACACAATGGAATATTACTCAGCCATTAAAAAGAATACATTTGAATCAGTTCTAATGAGGTGGATGGAACTGGAGCCTATTCAACAAGGTGAAATAAGCCAGAAAGAAAAACACCAATACAGTATCAGTTCAGTTCAGTTCAGTCTCTCAGTCATGTCCGAATCTTTGCGAACCCATGAATTGCAGCACGCCAGGCCTCCCTGTCCATCACCAACTCCCGGAGTTCACTCAGACTCACGTCCATTGAGTCAGTGATGTCATCCAGCCATCTCATCCTCTGTCGTCCCCTTCCCCTCCTGCCCCCAATCCCTCCCAGCAAGCAGCAGAGTCTTTTCCAATGAGTCAAGCCTTTGCATGAGGTGGCCAAATTACTGGAGTTTCAGCTTTAGCATCATTCCTTCCAAAGAAATCCCAGGGCTAATCTCCTTCAGAATGGACTGGTTGAATCTCCTTGCAGTCCAAGGGACTCTCAAGAGTCTTCTCCAGCACCACAGTTAAAAAGCATGAATTCTTCGGTTCTCAGCTTTCTTCACAGTCCAACTCCCACATCCGTACATGACCACAGGAAAAACCATAGCCTTGACTAGACGGACCTTTGTTGGCAAAGTAATGTCTCTGCTTTTGAATACGCTACTAACGCATATATATGGAATTTAGAAAGATGTATGTGATAACCCTGTATGAGAGACAGCAAAAGAGACACAGATGTATAGAACAGTCTTTTGGACTCTGTGGGAGAGGGAGGGGGGATGATTTGGGAGAATGGTGTTAAAACATGTATAATATCATACTCACAGGAAACTAGTCAATCTAATCACACTAGGACCACAGCCTTGTCTAACTCAATGAAACTAAGCCATGCCCGTGGGGCAACCCAAGACAGGCGGGTCATGGTGGAGAGATCTGACAGAATGTGGTCCACTGGAGAAGGGAATGGCAAACCACTTCAGTATTCTTGCCTTGAGAACCCCATGAACACTATGAAAAGGCAAAATGATAGGATACTGAAAGAGGAACTCCCCAGGTCAGTAGGTGCCCAATATGCTACTGGAGATCAGCAGAGAAATCACTCCAGAAAGAATGAAGGGATGGAGCCAAAGCGAAAAGAATACCCAGCTGTGGATGTGACTGGTGATAGAAGCAAGGTCTGATGCTTTAAAAAGCAATATTGCATAGGAACCTGGAATGTCAGGTCCATGAATCAAGGCAAATTGGAAGTGGTCAAACAAGAGATGGCAAGAGTGAATGTCAACATTCTAGGAATCAGTGAACTCAAATGGAGTGGAATGGGTGAATTTAACTCAGATGACCATTGTATCTACTACTGCAGACAGGAATCATTGTATCTACTACTGCAAACAGGAATCCCTCAGAAGAAATGGAGTAGCCATCATGGTCAACAAAAGAGTCTGTAATGCAGTACTTGGATGCAATCTCAAAGACAACAGAATGATCTCTGTTCATTTCCAAGGTAAACCATTCAATATCACAGTAATCCAAGTCTATGCCCCAACCAGTAACACTGAAGAAGCTGAAGTTGAACGGTTCTATGAAGACCTACAAGACCTTTTAGAACTAACACCCAAAAAAGATGTCCTTTTCATTACAGGGGACTGGAATGCAAAAGTAGGAAGTCAAGAAACACCTGGAGTAACAGGCAAATTTGGCCTTGGAATATGGAATGAAGCAGGGCAAAGACTAACAGAGTTTTGCCAAGAAAATGCACTGGTCATAGCAAACACCCTCTTCCAACAACACAAGAGAAGACTCTACACAAGGACATCACCAGATGGTCAACACTGAAATCAGGTTGATTATGTTCTTTGCAGCTAAAGATGGAGAAGCTCTATACAGTCAACAAAAACAAGACTGGGAGCTGACTGTGGCTCAGACCATGAACTCCTTATTACCAAATTCAGACTTAAATTGAAGAAAGTAGGGAAAACCAATAGACCATTCAGGTATGACCTAAATCAAATCCCTTATGATTATACAGTGGAAGTGAGAAATAGATTTAAGGGCCTAGATCTGATAGATAGAGTGCCTGATGAACTATGGAATGAGGTTCGTGACATTGTACAGGAGACAGGGATCAAGACCATCCCCATGGAAAAAAAATGCAAAAAAGCAAAATGGCTGTCTGGGGAGGCCTTACAAATAGCTGTGAAAAGAAGAGAAGCAAAAAGCAAAGGCTAAAAGGAAAGATATAAGCATCTGAATGCAGAGTTCCAAAGAATAGCAAGAAGAGATAAGAAAGCCTTGCTCAGCGATCAATGCAAAGAAATAGAGGAAAACAACAGAATAGGAAAGACTAGAGATCTCTTCAAGAAAATCAGAGATACCAAGGGAACATTTCAGGCAAAGATGGGCTTGATAAAGGACAGAAATGGTATGGACCTAACGGAAGCAGAAGATATTAAGAAGAGGTGGCAAGAATACACAGAAGAACTGTACAAAAAAGATCTTCACGACCCAGATAATCACAATGATGTGATCACTGACCTAGAGCCAGACATCCTGGAATGTGAAGTCAAGTGGGCCTTAGAAAGCATCACTACAAACAAAGCTAGTGGAGCTGATGGAATTCCAGTTGAGCTATTTCAAATCCTGAAAGATGATGCTATGAAAGTGCTGCACTCAAAATTCCAGCAAATTTGGAAAACTCAGCAGTGGCCACAGGACTGGAAAAAGTCAGTTTTCATTCCAATCCCAAAGAAAGGCAATGCCAAAGAATGCTCAAACTACCACATAATTGCACTCATCTCACAGGCTAGTAAAGTAATGCTCAAAATTCTCCAAGCCAGGCTTCAGCAATACGTGAACCGTGAAATTCCTAATGTTCAAGCTGATTTTATAAAAGGCAGAGGAACCAGAGATCAAATTGCCAACATCCACTGGATCATGGAAAAAGCAAGAGAGTTCCAGAAAAACATCTATTTCTGCTTTATTGACTATGCCAAAGCCTTTGACTGTGTGGATCACAATAAACCATGGAAAATTCTGAAAGAGATGGGAATACCAGACCACCTGACCTGCCTCTTGAGAAATCTGTATGCAGGTCAGGAAGCAACAGTTAGAACTGGACATGGAACAACAGACTGGTTCCAAATAGGAAAAGGAGTGTGTCAAGGCTGTATATTGTCACCCTGTTTATTTAACTTACATGCAGAGTACATCATGAGAAACGCTGGACTGGAAGAAGCATAAGCTGGAATCAAGATTGCCAGGAGAAATATCAATAACCTCAGATATGCAGATGACACCACCCTTATGGCAGAAAGTGAAGAGGAACTCAAAAGCCTCTTGATGAAAGTGAAAGGGGAGAGTGAAAAAGTTGGCTTAAAGCTCAACATTGAGAAAACGAAGATCATGGCATCTGGTCCCATCACTTCATGGCAAATAGATGGGGAAACAGTGGAAACAGTGTCAGACTTTATTTTGGGGGGCTCCAAAATCACTGCAGATGGTGACTTCAGCCATGAAATTAAAAGACGCTTACTCCTTGGAAGGAAAGTTATGACCAACCTAGATAGCATATTCAAAAGCAGAGATATTACTTTGCCAACAAAGGTTTGTCTAGTCAAGGCTATGGTTTTTCCAGTGGTCATGTATGGATGTGAGAGTTGGACTGTGAAGAAGGCTGAGTGCTGAAGAATTGATGCTTTTGAACTGTGGTGTTGGAGAAGACTCTTGAGAGTCCCTTGGACTGCAAGGAAATCCAACCAGTCCATTCTAAAGGAGATCAGCCCTGGGATTTCTTTGGAAGGAATGATGCTAAAGCTGAAACTCCAGTACTTTGGCCACCTCATGTGAAGAGTTGACTCATTGGATAAGACTCTGATGCTGGAAGGGATTGAGGGCGGGAGGAGAAGGGGACGACAGAGGAAAAGATGGCTGGATGGCATCACCGACTCTATGGACGTGAGTCTGAGTGAACTCCGGGAGTTGGTGATGGATAGGGAGGCCCGGCATGCTGCGATTCATTGGGTCGCAAAGAGTCGGACACGACTGAAGGACTGAACTGAACTGACTGAATATCATATAAGAAACGAATCGCCAGTCCATATTCAATTCAGGATACAAGAATTTGGGGCTGGTGCACTGGGATGACCCAGAGGGATGGTATGGGGAGGGAGGTGGGAGGGGGGACGTGTATACCTGTGGCAGATGCATGTTGATGTATGGCAAATCCAATACAATACTGTAAAGTAAAAAAAATAAGAAGAAGAATTAAAAAAATAAATAAAATAAAATTTAAAAAAATGAAAGAAAATATAGTGATATTGTGATATTTCTCTGAATGTTTTATCAAGTGCAAGGAATAAGACATATAGAGAATATGATATCTTTTATTTTTAAAAGATTGTGAAATAATATGTATATGTTAATTTAGTCATGATATGTAAATGAATGTAATAACATGCATGTATACGCATACTTACATAGATACTCATTTTCGCAGCAAGAAGTACAGAATGATATACCAAAAACTAATGAAAAATTTTCCTCTGGAGATGAGTAGGAGTGGGATGGGGTAATATTTATGCAAGTGAGACTTCCCTGAGAATATCTTTTTACATAGATTTGAATTTTGAAACTTAGTTTTGAATTTTGAACAACAGCTTTGAATTTTGAACCACATTTTTGTATTTTGTAAATATTTTATGTATGCAAAATAAATTAGTATCAAAAGGATACAATCAAATGTGAAAATATATTTGTGGTTTTGTTGTTGTTCAATTGCTAAGTCATGACTGACTCTTTTGTGACCCCACGGACTGTAGGCTGCCAAGCTCCTCTGTCCATGGGATTTCCCAGGCAAGAATACTAGAATGGGCTGCCACCCTTCCGCAGGGGATTGTCCTGACCCAGGGATCAAACCTGAGTCTCCTACATTGGCAGGAGGATTCTTTACCACTTAGTCACCATAGAAGCCTGAAAATACATATACACAGAAATAAATTAACTAAACTGTAACTTCAATTGATAATATTGATAACATAACCATGAAAAGAAAAATGTTAAGCAACTTTTGAACACAGTACTCTAATCATCCATTCCTATAGAGATGTAATTAAAAAAAATATATATATATATATATATTTAAGTTTTTTTTTTCCAAAGAAATATCAACCTTTATTTAGGAGGTTTGTAGGTGGTGGTGGTTTTAGTGTATAATCTGAAAGCATTTTGTGCATTACAAAATTAGGAAACTATACAAATACGTTTTTGCAAATGGGTTTTCTTTGTGGGAGGAGGGAAATGTAAGTGGGAAATCAATGTTCTACTGAACTGGAGCTTACCAGTATGACTTAGAGGTTTGAGGAAAAAATATGTATATATCCTAACTATTTCCCCTGAAAGGAGTTAGAAGCAATAGCAACCAGTTAGTGAAGAGCACACCTACAGCCCAGATTTTGGTTTCTAGGTACCATTTCCCACTAAAGGAAACCTGGGATGCTTTGAAAATTGTTAATCACAGATCTAGACAGAGAAAGTACTATGTGAGCTTGGAATTTCTGTCTTTTCCAAACAGCAAGATAGTGTTCAATGCTCTTCCTCTCAGTAGAAGGCCAATTAATCAATATAGAGGGATTATAAAATTAGAAAATCATTTGCAATCTCCAGTGCAATAAGTGAGAGAGGCAAAGTCATCATAGGATGCTAAATATCTGGGTAAAGGTTGTTAGGGATGGTGATATGTCACAGTCCCAAAGAAGAATACATCTTACTGATTACAAAGGGAGATATGCATTTGTTTCTTATAGCCTACTTCTACCAAAGAAAAACCTTTACATGAAAGATACCCGGAAGTCACCACCTTCACTAAGTGACCTTCACTAGTAGGACAGCCTGAACTACGTGCCTCATGATATGTGACAATAAGTACATATGGCTCACATGTAATATCTTTGACAAAATATTGAATCTGCATCAAATCATGAAGAAATAATCAGAAAAATCCAGCATGAGCGATGCTCTACCAGACATACGGCCTGATTCTTCTAAAATGACACTGTTATGAAAGACCAAAAGAAATAACAATAATTTTAAAAATAAATAAACAGAATTATAGACTGAAAAAGACTGAAGAGACAAAATAACCAGATGAATCATTATAAAAGGATGCAACCATCTTGGGGGCAGCTATGGAAATTTGATAATAGTGTAGTGAAAGTTTCTCAGTCGTGTCTGACTCTTTGCGACCCCATGGACTATACAATCCATGGAATTCTCCAGGCCAGAATACTGAAGTGGTAGCCTTTCCCTTCTCCAGAGGATCTTCCCAACCTAGGGATCGAACCCAGGTCTCCTGCACTGCAGGTGGATTCTTTACCAACTGAGCTGCAAGGCAAGCTCACGGAAATTTGAATATTAGCTCTATTTTAGATATCATTAAATCATTGTTAATCTCTTACATGTGATAATGGTACTGTGGTTGTGATAAAAGAATGCTTTCTTTTATTCTTGGGGAGCAGAGTTTTCTCTATGTAGACATTGATAAATATACTAATACCAGAAAAGCAAAAACAAAATGCAATAAAGACATTTTCAGACAAACAAAAACTGGGAGAACTCACTAGCAGATCTGCATTATAAGAAATAGAAAAGGAAATTGTTTAGGTAGAAGGAAAAGGATTCCAGATGGAAGGTCAGAGATGCAGGAAGGAAAAAAGAGTGCTGGGGCAAAGCTAAATGAAGAACTGGCTATGTCAGACAACAACAAAGATATTTTGTGGCATTTAAAATGTAGAGAGAATGCCCAACCAACAGTAAATGAGCTGAAGCTGGACAAAGGAAGTAAGGTATTCTGTTGCATTTTCTAGAAAGCAGATAGAGTTACCAAACTGACATTGGGTTTTGATAAGTCAAGGATGAAAGCTGTCATCACTGGGGCAAGGTTTCTCAACCTTAGCCTGTGTCATTTGGGATCGTATGTTCTTAGCTGTGGGAGACTGTTCTGCATACTGCAGACTGTTCATCAATGATTCTGACTTCTACTAACTAGAATTAGCAATCTGTGATCATTAATTTTATGTGTCAAAGTGATTGGATCATGGGATTCCCAGATATCTGGTTGAGCATCATTTCTAGGTATGTCTGCGAGAGTGTTTCCAAAGATATGTGCATTTGAATTGGTAGACTGAGTAAAGTGGATTGTTGTCCCCAGGATGGGTGGGGCAGTGAATAGACCCATAATCTTAACATGGAGGAAAGAAAGATGTGCTCTCTCTTCCTGCCTGATGGAGCTGGGGTACTCATCTCTGCCTGCCCTTTTCTCTCCTGGTCCTGAGGCCTTCAAACTACACCCCCAGCTTTCCTAGGTCTCTAGCTTGCAGACGGCAGATGGTGGGACTTCTTAGCCTCCACAATTGCATGAGCCAATGTCTTATCATAAATTTCCATATATATATATATATATATATATAGGCATACTTTGTTTTATTGTGCTTCACTTTATTGTTCTTCACAGGTATTATCTGTTTTACAAACTGAAGGTTTGTGGCAAACTTGTGTTGTCAGATGATGGTTAGCACTTATTAGAAATAAAGTAATTTTCAGTCAAGGTATGTAGAATTTTTTTTAGATATAGTACAATCACACATTTAATATAGTACAGTATAGAATAAACATAGCTTGCACTGGGAAACAAAAAAAATGTATGACTCACTTTATTGCAGTAGTCTGAAACCAAGCCTGTAACCTCTCTGAGGTAAGCTTGGAGATGTATATATATATATATATATATATATATATATGTGTGTGTGTGTATTTCTATAGATAGATAGATATAGGGACATACACACACACACACACACACACACACATATATATATATATGAAAGTTAAGTCACTCAGTCGTGTCTCTTTGCGACCCCATGGACTGTAGGATAACAGGTTCCTCTGTCTGTGGGATTTTCCAGGCAAGGGTACTGGAGTGGGTTGCCATTTCCTTCTCCAGAATATATATATACATATATGTATATATTATATCCTATTACTTCTATTTGTCTAGAGAATCCTGAGCAGTACTCAATACTCTCCCCAAACTCTCCTGCCATAATTGTGACATCCAAACTTGCCTCCAGACTGCCAAGCTTCCCTTATGGTGAGAGGAATCTCTCTAGTTGAAAACCACTGCACTAGGGTATGTAAAAAATAATAGTAAATGAGTATATAACTTCCAAAGTAACAGAGGAAACATTGGGAGCAGTAATCCAAAGATAAAAAAAGGAGCATAAGGTGGGTAAGACTAATCAAAAGCACCCGGTTGAAATGGTAGGTTTAAATCCAAATATGACATGATTAAACCATAAATGAATGAACTGCTCCAATTAAAATACAAAGATTGCCAGATGAAATATCATGGGGGGTGGGTGCACTGAATGCAGTAATGCCCTGAGGTGCACAGCAGCCCTGGTCATGGGACAAGTATGAAAATGGAGCTAGAATCCCAGCATTCTCCATCACTGCTCGGCTGTGGGACCATTGGGAAGGACGCTTATTTAAGTCTCGATGCCTTTATCAGAGAATGAGGGATTTGAATTAGACCAGTGGTTCTCTCCAGCATCAGAACTTCACAGGCATCAGAATCCTCAGGTGAGCTTTGGAAAAAAAAAAAAAAAAATCACATTTCTTTCCTTTCCCAGAAGAACTGAATGAGATTTTGAGGTGGTGTCTCTTGGGTTGGGAGACCCAGGTGTTCGTATTTTGAGAACAAAAGAAACACCAATACAGTATACTAACGTATATATATGGAATTTAGAAAGATGGTAACGATAACCCTGTATGCGAGACAGAAAAATAGACACAGATGTATAGAACAGTCTTTTGGACTCTGTGGGAAGGGGTGAGATGATTTGGGGGAATGGCATTGAAACATGTATAATCTCATATAAGAAACGAATCGCCAGTCCAGGTTCGATGCAGGATACAGGATGCTCGGGGCTGGTGCACTGGGATGACCCAGAGGGATGGTACGGGGAAGGAGGTGGGAGGGGGATTCAGGATGGGGGACATGTGTATACCCGTTCATGGCGGATTCATGTTGATGTATGGCAAAACCAATACAATATTGTAAAGTAATTAGCCTTCAATTAAAATAAATAAATTTAAAATTTTTTTTAAAAAGGATAGGTTTAACGAGGAAGAGGGGTGGAGGAGGGGAATCTTCCCAGCTTAGATTGTGTAAGTATCTGTGAATGGTTTAGGGTGTGGTTTGTCGCTGGAAACAGGGAGATAGAATAGGTAGTTTCTTTTTGTTTCCAGCGCCATTGCATTTGCTAAGTCAGAAACCCATCCAAACCCTGTAGCTTATGGAGATGGCCCATCCATATTTTCTTGAGGGCCTAAGAAGGTGAAGTTTCTTTTTCCAGTTCCCCGAGAGCTGGCTGAGCTATTTCAAATCCTAAAAGATGATACTGTGAAAGTGCTGCACTAAATATGCCAGCAAATTTAGAAAACTCAGCAGTGGCCACAGGACTGGTAAAGGTCAGTTTTCATTCCAATCCCAAAGAAAGGCAATGCCAAAGAATGCTCAAACTATCACACAATTGCCCTCATCTCACACACTAGCAAAGTAATGCTCGAAATTCTCCAAGTCAGGCTTTAACAGTACCTGAACCGTAAACTTCCACATGTTCAAGCTGGATTTAGAAAAGGCAGAGGAACCAGAGATCAAATTGCCAACATCCACTGGATCATGGAAAAAGCAAGAGAGTTCCAGAAAAACATCTATTTCCGCTTTATTCACTATGCCAAAGCCTTTGACAGTGTGGATCACAGCAAACTGTTGAAAACTCTGAAAGAGACGGGAATACCAGACCACCTGACCTGCCTTCTGAGGATCTGTATGCAGGTCAGGAAGCAGCAGTGAGAACTGGACATGGAACAACAGACTGGTTCCAAACTGGGAAAGGAGTACATCAGGGCTGTATATTGACATCCTGCTTATTTAATTTATATGCAGAGTACATCATGAGAAATGCCAGGCTGGATGAAGCACACGCTGGAATCAAGATTGCCAGGAGAAATATCAATAACCTCAGACATGCAGATGACACCAGCCTTATGGCAGAAAGCAAAGAACAGCTAAAGAGCCTCTTGATGAAAGTGAAAGAGGAGAGTGAAAAAGTTGGCTTAAAACTCAACATTCATAAAACTAAGATCATGACATCTGGTCCCATCACTTCATGGCAAATAGATGGGGAAACAGTGGAAACAGGAACAGACTTTATTTCCTCAGGCTCCAAAATCACTGCAGATGGTAACTGCACCCATGAAATTAAAATATGCTTGCTCCTTGGAAGAAAAGTTATGACCAACCTAGACAGCATATTAAAAAGCAGAGGCATTACTTTGCCAACAAGGGTCCATCTAGTCAAAGCTATGGTTTTTCCAGTAGTCATGTATGGATGTGAGAGTTGGACTATAAAGAAAGCTGAGCACTGAAGAATTGATGCTTTTGAACTGTGGTGTTGGAGAAGACTCTTGAGAGTCCTTTGGATAGCAAGGAGATCCAACCAGTCAATCCTAAACGAAATCATTCCTGAATATTCATTGGAAGGACTGATGCTGAAGCTGAAACTCCAATACTTTGGCCACCTGATGCAAAGAACTGACTCATTGGAAAAGACCCTGATGCTGGTAAAGATTAAAGGTGGGAGGAAAGGGGATGACAGAGGATGAGATTGTTGGATGGCATCATCGATTCGATGGACATGAGTTTGAGTAAGCTCGAGGAGTTGGTGATGGACAGGGAAGCCTGGCATGCTGCAGTCCATGGGGTCACAAAGAGTCAGACACAACTGAGTGACTGAATTGAACTGAACTGAGGGCTGGTTAAAAGCTGCAGAAAGATGCTGGTTAGAACAGAGGACATAGACTCAAAGGATGTATTATGTTTCTACTGCTGCTGTAACAAATACATTCAGTGCCTGTAACAAATACATTCAGTGGCTTAAAGAAAATGAATTTATCTACAGTTCTATAGACCTGATACAGATTTTACCAGACTAAATTCATAGTGCTGAGAGGGCTACCTTTCTTTTTGGAGGCTCTAGGGCAGTGGTCCCCAAACTTTTTGGTACCGGGGACCAGTTAGTTTTGTGGAAGACAATTTTTCCATGGGCCAAGTGGGGGTGAATGGTTCTGAGATGATTTGAGCACATTACATGTATTGTGCACTTTATTTCTATTATTATTAAATCAGCTCCACCTCAGATCAGAAGGCATTAGGTCCTGGAGGTTGGAGACCCCTGCTCTGGGGGATGGACAATATGCTTCACTGCCTTCTCCGGCTTCAAGAATGGGCAAGAATGGTGGCCGAGGCCTTCTCATGTCTCATCTCTGGCACTTCTTTTATTGTCATCTCTTTTTCTGACCCACCTAGGAAACATGCTGTTCTTTTAAGAACTCACGATTATACCATATACACCTGGACAATTCAAGCTAATTTCCCATCATAAAATCTATACTCTTAATCATCATTGCAAAGTGTCTTTGCCAGGTAAAGTAACATATTCTTAAATTCTAGAGATTAGGGTGTGAATGCCTTTGGAGGCCTGTTATTTCACTCACCACCAAGGATGACTAAGGAAAGTCTTAGAGGTCTCCAGCACAGAATCCCACTGATACTCCTGTCTTTGTTCTTCCATTTCACTGCTCAGATTCCAAAATCTCAGCTAAGAGAACTTCCTTAGCTGAGCCCTGATGGCATGCCCACCTTGATTAATCACCCCAAGACTGCAAACAGGGGAACAATGGTCATCCCCCTCCTCCCCCTTCTGCTTTGTAAAAAAGGGGATAGGATGGTGGATAGGTAAACAAAAGAAAACACAAATTCACTACACTAGGCTGTGTCCTTGTCCCTGGAATGGAGATTCACTTGACCAGCAGGGAGGAACACCCAGGAATTAGGACTAAGTAACCAGACCAAAATGGTCATGGAGACTGAATGCAGGATTGGGCACACATCTTTAGTTCTTTCTAGAAACAGAGGAGAGTGTGTTAGTCACATAACTGTAAAGAAATGTTTAATCTTCAATGTATATTATTACGGTAAGGTGTAACAATTACCTATGGTACACAAAAGCTTATAGGATATCATTATCCTTAATTAATGGGTAAATGCATGGCTTTTATTCAATGAAACTGATTTATTGTCTTTATTTTCAGATGTTCTGCCTCACGTTTCCACCGAAACCATCATGTGCCCATAGTAACCAGCAGACACCATGCATGTGTGGTCCCCTTTATGACCTGAGCCTAATTAGTTTTTTATTGTCATCTTCCAGCTCATGCTTAAACTGTACAAACAGGGGCAGCATGACTCCCAATACCGATTAATAAGCCTCCAGCCCCAGTCCTGCAATAAACAGGGAGTATTTATGGCACGAGATCGGCATCTGGTGCCCGCTTCTCCTTGCGGTCCTCTGGGGCGGGGTTGGGGAGCGGTGGTGGAGAGTGGGACTCAGAGCGGGCGGTGCTGATGACGACCCAGCTAGCCCCTGCCCCCCGTCCTGACTGCATCACCCCTACCTGTCCTTCACTGCCTCTATTAGGCTCGGCTAGTTAAGTGAAAGGGAGAGAAAGGAGCTGAAAGCTGGTGGGTGTTGGAGCTTCGAAGTCCATAGTTTCCGGCTAATTGCTGGTCCTAACAGGCACAATTAACTGCTACAAGCCCTTTGAGATGGCCCAGGGCCTTTCTCAGGTAGCAGCCATCACCAGATAAAGGCTGAAATGTGCTGCTCTTAGAGAGACACTTGCAGACAGGAATGTCACAGCCTGCCAATTACAGTCTCCCTGTACACAGTCACTAAGACGAAGAACCCAGAGGAAGACCCAGCGTTAAAGAGATATGGCAAGGGCTGTTCTAAGCCCCGGGAGCTGAACTGCAGCCCTAGTGGGCTGGGACTTGGGTGAGGGAGGTGCTTTGCAGATTAAGCCCTTATTGTTGAGTCCATCAGAAACTCCATTTTGTGGACATTTGCTATTTGCATTTCCCTCCATCTCCAAACTTCCTGGCAAAAGCACCATCCTGCACCCTCCTCCCCCTGTTTTTCTTGGGGAGGGGCATACAGACAAAAATTAGACACTTCCTGAAAGATAAAGGCAGATCGATGCTGGGGAAAGAGTGCTTAATTAGGAGTCAAGATTCCCCTCCCTCCCCTCCCAATTTAAACAGCTACACAGAGTCACATCCTTCACAGAGGATTAGGTAAGATGAAAATCCCATTTCAAGCGTTATTTTGGCTACATATAATATAAATCAGCTGTAAAGCACAGTATATGTGGATTTCGGAAGATAACACTATTCAGTAATTTCTATGTGGTAACTCCAATGCAATTGTAAAATATATAATAAAGAGTATACATTAAAAGCAGAGATATTACTTTGCCAACAAAAGTCTGTCTAGTCAAGGCTATGGTTTTTCCAGTGGTCATGTATGGATGTGAGAGTTGGACTGTGAAGAAAGCTGAGTGCTGAAGAATTGATGCTTTTGAACTGTGGTGTTGGAGAAGACTCTTGAGAGTCCCTTGGACTGCAAGGAGATCCAACCAGTCCATTCTGAAGGAGATCAGCTCCGGGATTTCTTTGGAGGGAATGATACTAAAGCTGAAACTCCAGTACTTTGGCCACCTCATGCAAAGAGTTGACTCATTGGAAAAGACTCTGATGCTGGCAGGGACTCGGGGCAAGAGGAGAAGGGAACGACAGAGGATGAGATGGCTGGATGGCATCACTGACTCAATGGACGTGAGTCTGAGTGAACTCCGGGAGTTGGTGATGGACAGGGAGGCCTGGCATGCTTGGATTCATGGGGTCCCCAAGAGTCGGACACGACTGAGAGACTGAACTGAACTGACTGACACATTAAAATATAACTTTTATTTTGTCTCATCAAACAAAAGGAAAGAATTAATCATGTTTTCATTCCAATCCCAAAGAAAGGCAATGCCAAAGAATGCTCAAACCATAGCACAATTGCACTCATCTCACACACTAGCAAAGTAATGCTCAAAATTCTCCAAGCCAGGCTTCAACAGTATGTGAACCGTGAACTTCCAGATGTTCAAGCTGGATTTAGAAAAGACAGAGGAACCAGAGGTTAAATTGCCAACATCCGCTGGATCATTGAAAAGAGAGTTCCCAAAAAAATCTGCTTTATTGACTACACCAAAGCTTTTGACTGTGTGTATCACAACAAACTGTTGAAAATTCTTAAAGAGATGGGGATACCAGACCACCTGACCTGCCTTCTGAGAATCTGTATGCAGGTCAGGAAGCAACAGTGAGAACTGGACATGGAACAACAGACTGGTTCCAAATCAGGAAAGGAGTACATCAAAGCTGTATATTGTTACCCTGCTTATTTAACTTATATGCAGAGTACATCATGAGAAATGCCAGGCTGGATGAAGTACAAGCTGGAATCAAGATTGCCGGGAGAAATATCAATAACCTCAGATATGCAGATGACACCAGCCTTATGGCATAAAGCAAAGAACTAAAGAGCCTCTTCAGTTCAATTCAGTTCACTCACTCAGTCGTGTCAGACTTTTGTGATCCCATGGACTGCAGCCCGCCAGGCCTCCCTGTCCATCACCAACTCCCGGAGTTTACCCAAACTCATGTCCATTGAGTCAGTGCTGCCATCCAACCATCTCGTCCTCTGTCGTCCCTTTCTCCTCCCGCCTTCAATCTTGCTTTGGCTCCATCTCTTCATTCTTTCTGGAGTTATTTCTCCACTGATCTCCAGTAGCATATTGGGCACCTACCAACCTGGGCAATTCATCTTTCAGTGTCCTATCTTTTTGACTTTGCATACTGTTCATGGGGTTCTCAAAGCAAGAATACTGAAGTGATTTGCCATTCCCTTCTCCGGTGGACCACATTTTGTCAGAACTGTCCATCATGACCTATCCATTTTGGGTGGCCCTACACAGTATGACTCATAGTTTCATTGAGTTAGACAAGGCTGTGGTCCAGGTGATTAGATTGGTTAGTTTTCTGTGATTGTGGTTTCAGTCTGTCTACTCTCTGATGCCCTCTCTCAGCACCTACAATCTTACTGGGGTTTCTCTGACCTTGGATGTGGGGTATCTCCTCTCAGCCACTCCAGCGCTGCACAGCCACCGCTCTTGATGAAATAAAAAGAGCCTCTTGATGAAAGTGAAAGAAGGGAGTGAAAAAGTTGGCTTAAAATTCAACATTCAGAAAACTGAATGTTGAAGGCAAGGTTGGTACTCACTCTTCCAACCTAGACCCTGAAGTCATGTGGTGGGGACAGTGTCCATTCCCGGCTGCTGGTGTAATGCATCTGTACTTGCTGCACACTCTGTCTACAACCAATGGTGGCCATGCACCAGCCACAGATGAAGGAACAAGAGTCTGATAGAAGTCTGGATCATGGAACATCTCCATGGCCTGAAATATGTGACAGTGTGGGACCAATTAGCAGGCAACTGAGCACTTTCAGATGACCACTTTGGAAAGGGATCAGTGCCATTAACTCAAGCCTTCTGTCTTTTTCCTTCCACAGGCAGGGCTGTGTCAAACTCTACTTGAGAATGCTCCTTCTCCAGATGGTTCTGTAAAGTTCCAAGAAATGGTGAGCCACTGGTGTTCAGAGAAGGCCCACAGAGGGAGGCTGCTGGGGTGGAAAATGAACATCAGACACCACGGGCAATTGGGAAACCTGGGATCTGTTCCCTTCTCTGCATTTCCTGGTGCTGTGACATTGAGCAAGTGTCTTAAACTTTCTGGGCCTCTTTTCCCTGATTTTACAAGTGAGGGATTCATGCTTCATGACATTTTTGATTCTTTCTAGCTTTGATGTTTGAAGATTCTAAGTGGTCCTACTTGGTCTCTTGCAAGTTATTATTGCTCTTTCTAACTATGACAGTGGGGGTGCCCCAGAAGGAAGATGAGAGAAGGGAAGGATGGAGGGAAGGAGGCAGACATTCATACCCTATTGTGAGATAGTATAACAGAATTACTGTACAGTACACGAGAAACTTACTCAACATTGTGAATCAACTAAATTCCAATATAAAATAAAGATTAAATTTAAAAAAAAAGAGGAAAAAGGAAAAAAATGGATTACCAAATATAAGACATAAAACCAAAAATTTCTGGGAAGAAAATAGATAAAAATTGTGACCTTGGGCTAGGCAAAAATTTCTTCAGTTCAGTTCAGTCTCTTAGTCGTGCCCGACTCTTTGCGACCCCATGAATCGCAGCACGCCAGGCTTCCCTGTCCATCACAAACTCCCAGAGTTCACTCAGACTCACATCCATTGAGTCAGTGATGCCATCCAGCCATCTCATCCTCTGTCGTCCCCTTCTCCTCCTGCCCCCAATCCCTCCCAGCATCATAGTCTTTTCCAATGAGTCAACCCTTTGCATGAGGTGGCCAAAGTACTGGAGTTTCAGCTTCAGCATCATTCCCTCCAAAGAAATCCCAGGGCTGATCTCCTTGGGACTCTCAAGAGTCTTCTCCAACACCACAGTTCAAAAGCATCAAGTCTTCGGTGCTCAGCTTTCTTCACAGTCCAACTCTCACATCCATACATGACCACAGGAAAAACCATAGCCTTGACTAGACAAACCTTTGTTGGCAAAGTAATGTCTCTGCTTTTGAATATGCTATCTAGGTTGGTCATAACTTTCCTTCCAAGGAGTAAGCGTCTTTTAATTTCATGGCTGCAGTCACCATCTGCAGTGATTTTGGAGCCCAAAAAAATAAAGTCTGACACTGTTTCCACTGTTTCCCCATCTATTTCCCATGAAGTGATGGGACCAGATGCCATGATCTTCGTTTTCTGAATGTTGAGCTTTAAGCCAACTTTTTCACTCTCGTCTTTCATCAAGAGGCTTTTGAGTTCCTCTTCACTTTCTGCCATAAGGGTGGTGTCATCTGCATATCTGAGGTTATTGATATTTCTCCCAGCAATCTTGATTCCAGCTTGGCACAAAAGGTATAAACCGGAAAAGAAAAACAAAAATTAAGCTTCATCAGAATTAAAAATGTTTTCATTGAAGAAAACCATTAATAAAATAAAAAGGCAAGAATATATAAATAATCCTTATAACTTAAAAATAAAAAAAAACATAAAACCTGGCTGAAATATGGTCAAAAGTTTTCAACAAATGCTTCAACAAAGAGAATTCAAAGAAGGCAAATGCATGTATGAAAAAATGTTTAATATCATTGGTTATTCAGGAAATATAAATTTAAAAAGAGATGTGTACCCATTAAAATAACTAATATACAAAAACTGATAATATCAAGTGTTAGTAAAGACTTGGGACAATCATAAGTCTCACGTAGTGAAGGTGAGAAAGCAAAATGGTTCAGCCACTTGGAAAACAACTTGGCAGATTCTTATAAAATTAAATACCTATGTATCTTATGACCCAGAAATTCCACTCCTAGATATTTATTTCCTAAGAGAAATGAAACATGTGCCCATGTGAAGACATGTATGCAAGCTTTCTTAGTAGCTTTATTCATAATAGCCTAACACTGGAAATAACTCAAATATCCACCAACCTGCAAGTGGATAAACAAACTGTGGCATATCCATACAATGGAATAGTTCTTAGCAATGAGTAAAAAAGAAAGAAGTACTGATACTTATTACCACTTGGATGAGCCCAAAAGCATTATGCTGCATGAAAGTCAGGCAGAAAACAGTACATTCTGTCTGATTCCATTTATTTGAAATTCTATGGCAACAGAGAGCAGACCAATAGTTGTGTAGGGCTCATAGTCAGGTACACAAGAGGATTTGGGGGTGATGGAAATTTTTGAAGTCTTGATTCTGTGGCCATTGTGTTACTATAAACCTGTGCAAAACTTATAAAACTGTACACTTTAAGTTGTTAAATTTTATGGAATATCTCAAGCATCAAAAATATGCATTGAGAGTGACAAAAATATGCACTTACTTGGGTGCTGGACACTGGATCTGTCATGGTGGGGTGTTGGGTTTCTTACTAGGGTCACTTTGAAGTAGCCTTGAGGGACAGGATGCCTGAATTCTAGGTCTGACTGTGTCACAAGCAGGGATGCTGGGGTATCCCCCACTCCCCACCCCCAATGGATTCCTCTCCAAAAGGCCACTGCCATTGGATTCAAAGCTCTTCCATGAAACACTGTAGGGAAAGTGAGACTCTGAGGAGTTGGGGTGTTCAGAGACAAGATAGCCTGGAAGACAGCTTGACCACTGCCCTTAACTGGTCAGTCGCTTGGGGATGGGAGGAGAGGGACAGCTGGCTGATGGAGCTGGCGCTGGCACAGTATTCCATGAAGCGGCCACATCTCTCTTAGGGACAAGGGCATCAATAGAGAATTTGTCCTCTGCTTGTCCATGCACTCATATTAACTCACCAAAATAATTTCAGGAAATCAAGTGCCCAGAATGCCTGAGTAATTTATTGTGGAAATTGAAGGAAGGGTATACATTGAGCACATGGGTCACAACAATGCAAAACAGAAGAGCTGTCTGATGAGGCAGGAGAAAACCCCGGGGGAGGTGACTCTCTGTAGTCATCACCCCTGGGCCCCATGATTGTGCCTTGCACACCACTGCGCACAAGCAGCCTAGAGGGTGACCCCAGGTGGGCATCATTCTGAGGGAAGAGGCTCCTAGAAGCAGAAGGGACCAGGAGGACAAGTGCACTCTCCATCTTTCTAGGGCTGACAGGTCCCCTTTCAGCTTCCATCTACTCCCTCTACTAAAGGATTTTCTCTCCTTCCATATCCATGTGGTAGAAGAGGGTTGGGCCACCCTCTAGATGTTCTCAGCACTTCAGGACCACCAGTCCACCAGAGCCTCAGATCCAGATTACAAACTCAGGGGAAAGACTGACCCAGTAGAATTAGGTACATGCCCCTGGTCCAAACCACTGGGCCCTGGGCCTCAGTTGCCCAACAGAGCCCTCAGGGCATGGAAAGCTGATGGGTAGTAGGATTTCCATGTGGTCTCTCTAAGGGATCTGGTGAAATTCTTAAAGTTCTGCAACAGTGGAATTCTGTGCCTCTCTGTGCATCTCTGATCTCCAGAGGGGACTGGTTTTGTCTGCTAATGCTCTAAGGACTTCAGAGGGTATGCTTGGTAGGAAGGAGCTGCCGCTGGAGGGCAAGGTTGCCGAGCGCAGTCATCCAGGCCTGAAGTTATTTTCAGAATCCCTTTCTCCTTCATATTCCAGTGGAGATTCCTGGCAGGGAGCTAACCCCTTCCAGTTTCTCCCAGCAGCCTTCCTCACCACCTCACAATGTGCAGATCTCTCCTTCCAAAGGGGGCTGCTAGCACAGTGCTCCACCTGAGAAGGGCATGGAAGTGACAACCATGACAGATTGTGGGTGGAATTTTTGTTCCTTTCCCTCAATCTTCAGCTGAGCAGAGCACTGGGGAAAGCAAACAACCACTTGTTTTCAGATCTTCACTGTTCTCCTCCATAAAATGTGCATAATCGCCTGGTCTGCCAACCTCAGAACACAGAGAAGATCAATATGAAAACTCAAGATGAACAGTCATCAAAATCATGACATGTTCCTTGATGCTGGGTCTCAGAACTAGACTTCAGGGGGCTGGGGTTTGGGGCAAACACCTGACTCATCCTCATCTTTTTCCAAAAAGACAGAGAAAAGCTTCCCAAACCTCTCAGGGTAGCTGAGGACACAGAAAAAGCAGAGTTTTCTCCTGGCCAAGGTGTGAGTTTCCAGATGAGTGCCTGTGTGTGTATAAATGCATACACATAGAGGAGTGTGGGGCCCTTCCTGTGCAACTTTGGGGCAAATTTAGCAAAGTGCAGACCCTTTGACAACAAGCAGTAGGGCTTATGGTGGTAGAGGTGCTCAGGTTTCATTGTTCATCCATCCCCAGAGCCAGGGAGATGTGTGGTTTTTGGCCACTGAGGGTGGAGCAAGAGCGGCAGGAAGGACAGTGTTGGTGTCAGTAGGCCATGTACATTTACAATTCAATTCAGGACCAGCTACATAATTTGCAGAGTCCAATGCAAAATGAAAACAGAACACTTCGTTTAAAGATTATTAAGAATTTCAAGATGGCAACAGGAGTACCATAAACCAAGTATGGGGCCCTAGTGAGCACAGGGTCCAGGGAAGACTACAGGTGACGTGATGGTGATGGTGGCCTGGATTATAGCTCGTCAGTTTATACCCAGTCTGCAAGAACTTCACCTTCAGCCCTTTCCCTAGCTCTGGCACCGCAGGCACGCCTGCCTCTGTTTCGGGCCCTGTCTGTAGGCCAAGTCACCATGGCCTCCCTCTTGGCACCCAGCTCTGTGTCTTACACTCAGGATGGATACTTAAACTGCTGGTTGAATTGGCCTGAGATATTTAACATTTGGTTAAATGCTGGAATTGTTCATCTGGTGAAATTGCCACATTTGTTTTTATGTCCTGATTCCTCAGCAAATGTGTGCACTGCTCATCAAGAGCTGGAGCCTGGAAGGTGTGCACTTCCCTCCCACAGCAGGTATTCATTCGCATCCACCCATCATCTGGCATGGCTTGGCTGAGGGGAAACTTGAATAAGACTCCAGGGTAGGAAGACACCCTTGTAGGTTAAAGTCAGAGAACCGTGCGCAAGTTCTGCTTTGAGGTGTGACCGAGCTGTCCTGGGACAAACAGCCCTCCACAGTGGCCCGGGAGGACCTGAAAGCCTGAACTCCTGCTCTTAGGGTTTAGTGGTCCAAAGCCAGTGCTGCCCAGGACCCAGACTGCAGATGACGTAAGGACGAGGACCAGGGTTAGCTGGCAACTGTGTCCCGAGGCACAGCTACATAACATCAGATCAGGGCACCCCCTCCAATAGCCAGCCTGTTCAAAGGACGAAAGGATACCAAGGAAGGCCCTTCTTCCCAGAGGGCAGCTGGGTTGGGTCATTGGTTTGCTGACTTGGCCTTCCTCCTCGCCCTGCTCTTTGTCATGGCAGACACTTACTGCTAGACTCTGCTCCAAAAAACCCACAGGGATGATCACACATACTGGGCACAACAACTCTATGAGATACACACTACTTTCCTACCTTTTTGTAGGAAAAGCATCAGAAGCAGAAAAGTGGTGGAGCCTGATTTTGAACATGGTATTGGGAGAGCAAGCTTGCTTTATTATATTACCCTCCACCCACTTCCAGCCCAGGGAGCACTTTTAAAAATACAAATGGCTAGGCTCTTTGTCCAGAGATTCTGATCAATTTGGCCCCACAGGCATGTGCATGATTTGAAACTTCCCCAGGTGACTCTGAGCCCCAGACTAGAGGGTTAATGTTGAGAGTCATAGGGCCAGAGGGGTTCCAAGGTCCCTCCCAGCCCCAGGACCCCCTGATGCTCTGATGCTACCTTTTGTACAAAGGATGCTTTGCTTGTGCTTTGTAGGGCGGCTCAAATTCCACTTCCCTCTCCTAGTCTCAGAGCCAGATCTAATCACAGGGCCATTTTCCCCTGTCTTTTGTGCCTTACAAAGAATAAAATTAGCCAAATGGATAAAAGCTCATTGTAGGCATATGTAGAGCATTTCAAAGTCTATTTATCAAAAGACTGACCACTGCATTTATACCATGGAAGCTCCAAGTGCACAATGACTCTGTCATTTAATTTTGAGGACAAAAAAAAAAAAATCAACAAGAGATGCAAAGTCATAGCCAGCAACTGAAGAGATTTTGTGCTGGACATGGTTTTTCTTTGCAGAGACAGCCAAGTTCAATGCCATCCTCCTTAGGGTGCTCCTCCCATCCCCAAATTTTTTTGTTTTTTAGTCTCTAAATCATGTCCGATTCTTTGCAACTCCATGGACTATAGCCCACTAGTTTCCTCTGTCATGGGATTTTCCAGGCAAGAATACTGGAGTGGGTTGCCATTTCCTTCTCCAGGGGATATTTCCAACCTAAGGATCAAGCCCTTGTTTCCTGCAATGACAGGCGGATTCTTTACCTCTGAGTCACCAGGGAAGCCCCACCCTCATCCCCAGGTATCTGATCATTAAAGGAAGGAATAGGAACAGCTTAGCTATGTTGCATGTTGCCTTGTCTCCCAGCACCCCAGCTCCTCATTCTCACTAAGCCGTGTCACTTGATCTAAGCCTAGGATATGCCCCTCCCCACCAGATGCCATTCCCCACTGGTCACCACTCTGCTACCATAACGCCTCATACCAATGTGTGGTCAGAATGTATAATGGAGTCAGTAGTGGTGGGTCCAGAGCTACTGGAAGGCATTATTCTTAAGAACATGAATTTGTTCAATCCTTCAGTTAACAAATGCTTATTGAGCACCTACTTTTCCTTATGCTCTGCGGGTTTTCACCACTAAATTGTGTTTTGCACTAGTGTTTCCAATGGCTCAGTAACACACTAGGCTCCATAATGTCCATGTGAAGTTTTCATCTTTGTTCACACAGGCAGCCCTGTCACAGTATGCCCCCTCTCTGCACTACCTGCTTACCCAGTGCTGCAGGGCAACTCCTGTATCTGTCAGAGAGCCGCCATCCTGATGGACATTGGCTGGTTCATGGAGAAACAGAGCCAGCGTCGCTCAGTTGTATCCTGGAGAGGGTACAGCCAGGACCATCCTCTGTAGGACACACCCGTCTCCTGACTGCTGCTTTGCCAGTGCCTCAGACACTTGGCCAGACACCTCACAACCCACTCGACTTTGAGGACACACACATTCAGAAGTGGATTTCTTTGATAGGGGATATTGAAAACAGTGATGTCCATACATATCCATTCATGCCCTTCCCTTAAATCAATCTTCCCATTTTCCCGATATGGAAATTTACACACTGAAGCACACAGATATACTAGGTGAGTATGTCATACAGTACCTTTCTTCCCCCAAAGCCAATTCAACAAGTCTTCACATTAAATCTGGAAGTAGGACTGAGTGCTGGCTGTATGCCAAGAAGTGAAGCACATACAAGGAACGTGTGAGACATGATTTCTGCCTCGTGGCAGCCCATAAGCTGTGCTCAGACTTGAGAGACGGCCGGCCATGGCAGCCAGAAGCCCCATCCCCCACTGCTTCCAGGAAATAGCCCAGCACAGAAAACCCTTCACCCAGCCCTGAAGGATCCTTCCTCTCTCATACTGCAGCCAACCCAGGGTTGCCAAATGTACCTCAAGACCAGTTAGTCTCTCCAGCTTCCCAGAGCCCACCTTGATCAGCCTTTGCGAATCAGAGACTGTCTCAGTAGCTCCCCTTTTCGCTTCATAATGTATATTCTTCTTTCTAATGTTTCCTTGAACCCCTGTCCAGGAAAGTGACCAGAGAGATTCCTTTGCTGTATGGTTATGAATCAACGGATGGTTCATTTTGTCTTAGACTTCATTTTGCCTTTGTCAGCCAACTTATCAATGACACAACCAGAGCAGCAGTCCAGAAGAAATCGGGTCCCAGATGTATTCAGAGATGGGCAGGAGAAGATGGGCTGAGGGGTCCAGAGTGATTTCTTGGAGGAAGCCCGGCGTGAAGGAGGCCTTGCCATAGGAGCTGGGTAGACCAGCAGGGAAGGCAGTGAACAAAAGGATGACCTAGAAGGAATAGGTGTTTTTGTGGAAAAGAGCCATGGACAGAGGTGGGTGAGGACAGTTCTGAATCCCTTCCCTTGGGTGTATGCTTCAGAAATATAAATCCCAAATCAAGAAAATTCACAAGCAAATGTTTAGGATGTTGAGAGGAAGGCCAAGTGTTTAGGTAACATCATGAAAGTCCATATATTAAACACTTCTGGTGTGATCTAAACAAGGCTGTGACCTTTAAACTTTGCCCATCTTCAGTCAGTGATAACAGGTGCTGGGCAATATCATGCCATGGACATGCTTTACTCTCTGGAATATTTTCTGAATGTCCTGTCTTTGAATTATTAAGAAGATGCTTGCGTGTATCTTATGTTGCTTTATTGTAAGTGATATACATTCAGTCAATCAGTTAATGCATATTAAGTCCTCACCATGTGCTAAGCACTACTCTAGGCCTGGAAATAGAGCATGGAGGAAAAAAAGAAAAGGAGCCTGCTCACATAGAACTGACATTCTAGTTGGGGGGACTGACATCTTCTCATCGCTGATGCTCTCCAACTTTCTCAAATATTCCAGTGCCTCTGGCAGAGTGTTGCAACTCTAGCTGGTTCTTGGTCAAGAGCTTCTGGGACATCATATGCACAAGTCCACAAAATGGCACATCACAGACCTGTTCCTCCCAAGAGAGAGTCTAGGCCTGTGGATGTGGCCGTAGATGGGGGCATCTACCAAAAAGAATGGGTACAGTGGTCTAGGAAGCAAAGCTCGGAGATGAGTCAGGCAAGTGATTCACACTGCAGTCCAAGGACTCGTGAGCTGAAAGAATGATTCAGAGAAGACCACTTGAGACACTGGACCGAGGCTGCAGTCCATCCACTCCCTCAGCAAACGTTAGTTGAGTATTGCTGTATGACAAATGCTGTATTCAGTGCTGCGCCCCGGGAAAGCGAGAGGAAGAAAGACAGAGGAAGTCCTTCACCGTCTTACATCCAGTGATGGAGACAACTTAGCAAGCGATCCCATGAAAGAGTGATGCATGCCATAGAGAGAAAGAAACAGAGCTCCAGAAACATTCTATCAGTTCAGTTCAGCCGCTCAGTCGTGTCCGACTCTTTGCGACCCCAAGAATTGCAGCACGCCAGGCCTCCCTGTCCATCACCGACTCCTGGAGTTCACTCAGACTCACGTCCATCGAGTCAGTGATGCCATCCAGCCATCTCATCCTCTGTCATCCCCTTCTCCTCTTGCCCCCATTCCCTCCCAGCATCAGACTCTTTTCCAATGGGTCAACTCTTCACATGAGGTGGCCAAAGTACTGGAGTTTCAGCTTTAGCATCATTCCTTCCAAAGAAATCTCAGGGATGATCTCCTTCAGAATGGACTGGTTGGATCTCCTTGCAGGGACACCTAAACTGATCTGAGTGAGAAAGGTTTGGTGAGGCTCTGGACAAAGAACAGATTTTTAAATCCAGGTCTGAAGAGTGAGGAGGAGTGAGCAAAGTGAAGCACACACAGAGGCAACTCACACACCTTGTACAGTAAGTCCCCTACATACAAACAGGTTCTGTTCTGAGAGTGTGTTCCTAAGTCCAATTTGTTCATAAGTCCAACAAAGTTAGCCTAGGCACCCAACTAACACAGCTCTATGGTACTGTACAGCAATAAGTTTATAATCTTTTTCACACCAATAATACATACATAAAAAACAAACACTAAAAATAAACATTTTTATGGTACAGTACCTTGAAAAGTACAGTAATACAGGACAACAGCTGGCATATAGGGGCTGGCAGGCATATTCCCATTTTTGAAAGTTTACACGTAGGGGAGTTTGAGTGTCTGCAAGAAACTCCTTGTAACCATCAGAGTTCTTAATTACAAACACTAGAAACCATCTCTAGATAACTTCAGATGAGGAGGAGTTTTTTGAAAGAATATTAGATGCTGTTCAAAGGACAGGAGGGCTTCAGAGTCAGGCAGGAGCCCAAGGAAGCTAGACCTCCTAGACAGTAGTCAAGCTTATCCCATAGGAAAGGTTCATTAGGACATTACTGCTGGAGTCTCATCACTGGGCACTTGTCTGAACTTGTCTGAACTCTTACATGAACTCATGTGTGTGTTAGTCGCTCAGTCATGTCCTACTCTTGTGACCCCTTCAAGTGTAGCATTCCAGGCTCCTCTGTCCATGGAATTTTCCAGGCAAGGATACTGGAGTGGGTTGTCATTTCCTTCTCCAGGGGATCTTCCCGACCCACGGGTCAAATCTGGGTCTCCTGCACTGCAGGCAGATGAGCTACTAGGGAAGCCCACATCAACTCACGAAAGATGCCAAAGAGCAGAGAAAGGGAATATCTACATCCCTTTGGGTGTAGATTCACACTGGGGATTTCCCCTAATCAAAGTAAACTTTTCAGATGCTGGGCGACCAACACATGACAAATACCCACAAAAACTTTATGTGGTTGAAGCAGAGAGCAAAAAAAAAAAAAAGGAAAGAAAGAAAGAAAGAAATGGAGAATTCCCATTGGCAATTAGCAGACACCAGTAGGCCCGAAAGTCTGAAACTGGGTTAGGGAGCAGGACCTTTATCCTCAGAGCAATAGAAACCCATTCGTGGTTGCTCAGTGGGGATGGGAGTGGTGGCAGTGGCAGTGACAGGCACATGGAGAGATGGCTCCCTGTTGGAGTGTGGGGATGGATGGAGCGTGAATGGCTGGAGGCCAGAGAGCACTTGATAAGAAATTGCAGAAATGAGGTGGGGAAGAAGAGTAGTGGTCTGAGTCAGAGCTGGAGACAAGACCTGATGGGTTCTGATGGGTTTCTAGGAAATAGGATCAGGGTGAGGGAGGGACAAATGCTTAAGAATGAGCCCTAGGCCATTGGTTTGGGCTATAGGGTACTCAGTGATACACCTCATGGATGCAGGGGCTCCTAAGGAGCTCCACCTCAGTGATGATGGGGAGAAGCAGAGCTAAACGTCTGTGAGGCATCTGAATGTCCTTTCTCAGTGGGGCTCAGGAGAGAGGACTTGGCTGGAAAGGGCAAGCAGGGGTCAGCGGGCCAGAAATGGTGAGGTCAGACTTCCAAAGACAGCACTTTTTTCCTTAAGAGGTGCTAAGGAGGACTTGCCCCAGGGTAGGGTGTGAAGGCTAATGGAGTCAAATTAGAAAAGGATGAACAGATTGCCAGGGTCAAGGGTGAATAGAGGTGAGAGGTCATGTGTGGAAACCCGTCCTTTGGATCTAGTGGCAGGAAGAGCATGGTGTAAGCAACTTCAGTGCAGAGAAACAGAATGATTTTCTCTGTGTATTTAGGAGGAAGAAATCACAGGGGTGAAGACAAGAGTTGGAGGTGGCTGTGAGGGTGAGAAAGAATTTCTTCCTAAATATGAGAGACTTGAGCACTTGCAAATATCAGCAGAAAGGAAGCAGGGAGAACCTACACTTGTTTAAAGCTTATGATGAGCCAGCTACTATTATGAGTGTTTTCTATGTACTGATTCTGTCAATCTCCAAAACAAGCACATTAGATGGAAACTTGTATCATCTTTTTGCAGATGGTGACACCAGGCACGGAGAGCCCAGGTACCATCCTTAAAGTCACCAGGCCAGGTAGTCTAACTCTGAGATAGAGCATTTCAACACCAACCAGAAATCAGCTCACAAGGAAGAGAGATGTCTGAAATGAAGCAGAGAATGGAGATTCTCAGGGTCTCAGAGGAGGCAGAGAGACAGGACCCCCCCCCACACACACACACACACAACTGGATGGATCAGCTTGGACGGAGGGGCCCTTCTCTCTCCTGACACAGAAGGAAAGAGAAGAGGATGGGGTTTGATGTGAGTGGAGTGCCGGGTGTGCTGACATTCTGGGGTGCACTTCAGCTGCTGGCTTTTATTTTGTCTCTAAAGTAAGAGGCATGATCATTGGCTGAGAAGGAGGGCCAAGATGAGGAGGCGGTTCAAGGATTTGAGGAGGATGAGGTCCAGGAACCTTGTCAACCAGCAAAATCTAGGAGATGGTGGTCAATTTAAAGGCTCTGGTCTGGCTGGCTGAATACACCCTGAAGCTGACAGCTCAGACTTCCCCCTCCCCTCGCTTGTCACTTCCATCAACAGACTGCCTCATCCTTGATCCTTCAGTAGGCCTGGCACCAGAGAACAGCTTCAGTTTAGAAGCACTGTCCCAGGAGGCAGTTAGAGATCACAGTTTTGCAGATCTGGAGCTGGGAGTGTGGGAAGGATACAGGAGGAGTTTACCAGGGAATGACTGCTTGGGAATTGTACCTGATACACTTTCCTTCCTCTAGAGTGAGACCCCACCCAACGGATGGATGATAGAAGATGAATTTCCCTTTGGTTTGTTTTCACTATTCCATTTTATGAGACTCTTGGTCACTCAGGGAGCCTAAAATCATTATCACTGTTACTTTCTGGGCACCTCTTCAATCCTAGGATCTGCCTTCTGGTTACAGCACCAGAGAGACTGGTGTCGAAGCATCAGCCATCACCAGTGTCTTTCTGGGACCCTGTCCTGGTGGTCCATGCTGCTGGAGGCCCACATCTCACTGGTGCTGCCCTAATGCATTCCACACATCCTTCAGCTCGTCTTGCTATTTTTGAAAACCAAAGAAGGAGATCAGGGGCGTTAAGGAGTCTGTGTGGAGCTGGGCCAACCCAGCTGTATTTTGGAGTTTTTGCCTGCTTAAGAAATATTTTTCATTGTTTTGAGTTTGATGAGAATGTGTTTTCCCATTAATTTTTAAACCAAAATTGGATCCATATGTTTTCTGATTCACGTCTGTTTCACTCATCTTCCTGCTTCAACAGAGCATTTGATGTCCAAGAAACCTCTTTATATGCACCCTTTCCTGCAGACTGATGAGAAAGGATGAGGAATTGAGGAAATTCTAATGACCATGAAATCCTGGAGTACTTTTGGAATTGTAATCACAAATTGAAATGGTAACCTCAGGTTTCCCCAGAAAACAGCTCTTTCCAGGGCAAAGTGTCTCTGGGACCCTTTTCTTTTGGGGGAAATTGTTATATAGCCTCCCACCTTGAGCACCCCTAAAGTCAGAGGTCAAACCTGTGGGGCTTGAAGGTATCCACTGTGTTTTCTCAGTGAGCTGGAATGGAGGGAATAGTTCTGGCTCATGTTCTGCCCAGTGGCCATGGCAGAGTGGACCTCCCAAGTTGACACTGGACTTTGGTCTACATTTCCCTGAGACCTTTGTAATACCAGGGCAGGTCTATTGCTCTGAGCCCTAAGATAGGCCCAGAGAGGTAGAACCCTGCCTCCGTCGGAAGGTCTCCAGTCCCAGCGACACCCAGGCTCATGGAAACAAGGTATAGCCTTCCCCATCAGGCCTGTCAGAAACCTGTCAGATGGCCCCACAGATTACATGAGCCTCAGGTGTTTTTTCCTTAAATGTACCTCCATCGCAGCTATGTTGCAGGAAAAGAAACATCCTTTTTAAAAATTTAAAAACCACGCAAAGTGGACTTTGAACATTGCTGTGAGTATCCTCAAACCTCTGTTTTTGTTTTATTTCTGTCTTCATCTTCTGAGAACCTCAATTTCTCTATCTATAAAGTTTGAATAATAATACTTAGCTCAATATTGTAGAAAGGATTGATTTTGTTAAACACTCTTGAGCTGTAAAATGCTTCAGGCAGTTGTATAATAATCATCTCTTGACTCTTAACCCGCTCCGGAGGACCCACAACTGGAGAAATGGACTAGTTCCCACTCCTTACCCATCAACACACACATACACACACACACACACACACACACACACACACACGAACACTCACGCAGCGAGTATGAGCTTTCCAGGATCTTGAAGTGACAGCAAGGTTTCCAAGCAGGAGGAGTCAGTTCCAGGATTTCCCTCAGCACCCTCTCTTCCCTTCTCCATGGGCGTCAGTCTCTCCATTTGGTTGTTTGAATTTGGTAGTGGTCCAAGCAGAGACGTTTAATTCTCAAGACTGTCTGCATCTTCCCCGTTGGTGTGATGTTTAAGTGCCTTGTTGATATTCACTTGATAGCCTCTAGAACGAAAGAATTCGGTTCAAAGGGGCAAAAGACCTTATGGTTTTACATAAGCCCTGCAGGTTTCCAACTGCCAACAGCCACAAAACCAGATCAAGGATTCAAGGTGCAGAAAAGTCCTTGAGAAGAAGCGAACCAGCCTCACATATGGTTGGTCTCTCTTTCCCTCTCTCTCTGTCTTTGCCAGGAAGAAGTGTAGGACCAATTTATGCACAAATTGGTCACATTTTCACACATAACTCCAATTATCTAAAAGGGGTTTAACATTATATTTATATTGATAAGCTTAACAATGTTGAACTGCGACTCTCAGCTGATCTGTTACGATTCACATCCAAAGAGACCAGAAGGAATAATTGGAAACCCTCCAGCATCTCAAGAAATAGAGGCAGCCTTGAAAAAGATGAAAACTGCTGCACAAGGTCTCGGTTTTGCTGAAATTACCACATAAATTCCAAATGAAGGATGGCCAAGAATATTCCAGCAATTACAAATTCCTCTCCCAAAGACATAGAGAAGCTACCAGGTTAGACAGAGTGAAGATGTGAACTCTCATCAAAATCTCCAATGGAAAAATAAAATTAATGCATAGCAACAAGATAGGCTCAGCACTCGGTGAGGCACTTGATAGAAAAATTTTGAATGTTCTACAATTTCTTAGCAAAAATAATGAAGTTCTGGGTTGGGATTTTAACGACAAACAGTTCTGATATCTTGCATTTCTGATACACCTGTCATTGCAACAATCTTCACCACTGACAATAAGGTTAATTAGATTAAGCTATTTTATCCTTTCACAAATTATCCCTGGTGAACTGCAGTGGTTCCACTTCTCCCACTGTTGTCCCATGCTTCAGCTGAGTGCTGGCTGGCAGTATGGAATGAGGACAGGGTTTAAAACAGCCTATGTACCTGGTCTATGCCTCTGACTCTGGCTGTAACTCCATTGTGAAAAACAGCTAAATGGATTAGCAGGTTTTGATCATATGCGTCAGTAATGCAGATGACTGTGATTAAATATAAGGCCAAGTTGGTCAATTGTACACAATTTGCTAAAGTACTCCCCACTGAAGTTGCATTGTTTGCTCCCACAGAGGGAGACCTAGAAACAGGACATGAGTATACCTCCAGCGGTATTTCAACATCCAGCGAAGGTTGACTGTGTCCATTCTGGACGTAAGCTTTCAGCCTTCGTGTTCATGAGCATGTAATCCAGTTGCCACTCTTCAGGTCGCCAGTGGCCCTAAGGGAGTTAGGTGAATCTATGCATGAGGTTTCCAAGGAAGCCAGGACCAGAGATTCACAAAAGAGAAGGCAGACAACACAGTTCACTCCACCCTTCCGAAAAAAAACCAAATGCACATTAAGTCAGACAGAGAAAGACAAATGCCATATGATATAACTTACATGTGCAATCAAAAAAAATGATACAAACGAACTTATTTACGAAACAGAAATAGACTCTCAGATGTGGAAAACAGACTTATGGTTACCAAAAAGGAAGAGCGGAGGATAAATTAGGAGTTTTAAATTAACAGATACAAATTGCTATATATAAAATAGATAACCATCAAGGACCTACTATATAGCACAGGGAACTATACGCAATATCTTATAATAACCTATGATGAAAAAGGACCTGAAAAGAATATATATGTTCACATATATTCAAATATATATTTAACTGAATGGCAAATAGATGGGAAAACAGTGGAAACAGTGGCTGATTTTATTTTTCTGGGCTCCAAAATCACTGCAGATGGTGATTGCAGCCAGGAAATTAAAAGACGCTTACTCTTTGGAAGGAAAGTTATGACCAACCTAGATAGCATATAAAAAGCAAAGACATTACTTTGTCAACAAAGGTCTGTCTAGTCAAGGCTATGGTTTTTCCAGTGGTCATGTATGGATGTAAGAGTTGGACTATAAAGAAAGCTGAGTGCTGAAGAATTGATGCTTTTGAACTGTGGTGTTGGAGAAGACTCTTGAGAGTCCCTTGGACTGCAAGGAGATCCAGCCAGTCTATCCTAAAGGAGATCAGTCCTGGGTGTTCATTGGGAGGACTGATGTTGAAGCTGAAGCTCCAATACTTTGGCCACCTGATGCGAAGAGCTGACTAGTTGGAAAAGACCCTGATGCTGGGAAAGATTAAGGGCAGGAGGAGAAGGGGACAGCAGAGGATGAGATGGTTGGATGGCATCACCAACTCGATGGACATGGGTTTGGGTAAACTCTGGGAGTTGGTGATGGACAGGGAGGCCTGGCATGCTGCGGTTCATTGGGTCACAAAGGGTCAGACACGACTGAACTGAACTGAACTGAATCACTTTGCTGTATACCTGAAACTAACACAACATTGTAAATCAATTTTATTTCAATTAAAAATATATATATACATTTGTTATCTACATATATTATATAGACATTTAATAAAAAGGGGAGGTTTGGGTTGTACCCATTTAATTTTTTGACTTGCATTTCCCAGGTGGTTAAAATGGGAAGACACCATCTGAGTTGGTATGGTTAGCCATGCTAGCCACATTGGCCCATAAGTCATCAACTCTCCTTCGAAAGCCCAGTCCCCAGAGTCATCTGGGAGGTGGGAGAAGGTGCCACTTTAAGAGGTAACATGGCTGTCTGATGAGAACTCCAGGGAGCCTTGAACTTGGAGATAGATAGGGGTGGTGGGAGGAGGCGAGGGCTTGTCAGGACGTTCCTTCTCCCCATGACTGCTCCTAGGAACAGAGGCTGAGAGAAGCTGAGGTCGTCAGGGGGGCCAAAGGGCACGATGCCCGCTGTGTGTGCTGCTCTCCAAGGTACTGAGGCAGGGCCCAGCCTGACAGGACCAGGATGCATGCTCTTCACAAGAGCCTTCAGTTGCCTGTTACAACTCTCATTAAATCATTGTGTGATTTCCCATGAAATGTCTGTGTCTCCCACAAACTGAACTCCCAGAAACCAGGGACTACTCCTGTCATGGTCTCTGCTAGACCTTGAACTTGGCATATTTCCCCAGGGCACAAAAAGCAAGAATCGAAAATTCCATACACTTTGCCAATCCTTTCCTTCACAAGGAAGTTTGTCATTCCAGAGAAATAAATGGCATTTTCAGAGGGCAGAGAAAGTCATGGGCAGACAGGGCATCTGACCACCGTGTACAGCACACTGCTGAAAGAGACTATAGATGTAACGACAGGAGGATGAGTGAGCAGACCAGGCTCCTGTGCCCAGGGACAGTCGAGATGTGGAACAAACACACGAGACATGAATGAGTACATGAATGGGGCAGATTTTGAGTGTCATTAAATCCTACAAACCAGGGTAAAGTATAGAGTAACTGGGGCTTGGGGCCAGTAATACAAAAGATCCTCCAAGAAGGAGAAATTTGTGCTGAGAACTGAGTTGACAGAAAGAAGGAAGACTGAGACTTCCACAGGTTGGACTTTTGCCTCTGTAAGAAAAGCATTCGTATGAAAGTGACGGTTGAGAATGAGAAATCATAATACATTACTGGGGACTTGGCGATTTGGGCCCTTCTAAGGACTTTGGGGCTTCCCAGGTGGCGCTAGTAGTAAAGAATCTGTCAATACAGGAAACTTAAGAGACATGGGTTTGATCCCTGGGTCAGGAAGATCCCCTGGAGAAGGGGATGGGCTACCCACTCCAGTATTCTTGCCTGAAGAATCCCATGGACAGAGGAGCCTGGAGGGCTGCAGTCCAGAGGGTCGCAAAGAGTCAGACACCAGTGAAGCAAATTAGCATGCACAAAGGCTTTTTAGGTGCTCCCTGAAATGACTCCTAATTCCTAGCTGGCCTCCCCTCCCCACCACCTCCACCTCTCCTGATGCTCATGGGCCCTAAGAGTGAGGGGTGCCCAAGTTTAAGGAGCATGAGCTGCCAGGAGCTTCTCCCCTGGATGCCCCACATGACAGACTGCAGGAAGGGCAATATGAGCTCTGGGATGCACGTGTGTGCCGAGCACGTGGGTAGGAGATGGAGAGGAGGTAAAACCGTGATCAGGGTCCAGAGAGTGGGTATCACAGGGCAGGTGGTGTTCACTGTGTCTCAGGTGTGAAACACCAAAGAGGCAGGCGCCCAGCAGCTACACCCAAGCGGGAATGCAGGTAGATCCGATCCAGGAGCACCTGTCGCCACCTGACTCACAACTCACCCAGTGCCAGCGCGGGGAAATGAGTCAGGCAGTGCAATCTGTGGTTCCTCGCACGAAACGCGCTGCCATTCGCACACCGGCCCTTAATTCTATTCCTCCTCCTATTTTCCTTGCAAATGTATGTTTTGTGCGGTGTTATCCGTCACCCGGGCGCTGTCAATGAGGTGTGTCACTCCTCTGTGTGTGCGTTCTGATAAAATGGCCTTAATGCATATGCAAATCCGTCTTCTCGAGAAGGAAGTGTGTGGAAACACTCACATTTGGCTGGAAGTCTTATACTGTGAAAATACTGAAGAAGCATATGCGTTAATTTTACCTTAAATTGCAGACAGAAGCCACCCACCCTGTCCTTGTCACACAGAATGGATCGGATTTGTGGCCTCAAATATACCATGAGATCCGCGTCAAGTTAGAGGGAGGAAAGTGAGCTAGGTCCAGGAAGGCCAGACAAGGGACCTCAACTCCCCCTTCCCTCCCTTCCTCCCTTCTTTCCTTCCTTTTGCCCCTCCACCTCCTTCTCCTTACTTGACATCTTCTTCTCCTCCGTCTTCATTTTCTTCTCCCAGGTAACTCTTCTTAATTCAGAGTCATATCATAGAGAACTACTCTCCTCTCTGTATTTTTTTCCAGACAAAAAGAGAGCATTAGAGCAAGAGTGAAATGATCCTCATGCACCAGTCATGTCAAAGGCCAGGTCCGGAGACTCCAAGTTTCCATTTGGCTTTGGGTTTCTCTGCTGTTTTAAGGTCCTACTAGGATCACACCTTGGGAGACTGAATAGTGACTAATACACAGCTAAAGCATGTGGGTGGAAGAGAGCCATGAATTAAGGGTTAACTAAGAGCCATGAATTAACACAGAATTAAGGGTTTCCTGGGAAGGGGGATGTTTGAACTTCAGCCTTCAAGGGTCTACAGATAAAAAAGAAAGTGAGAGGCCTCTGCAAGACAAATCTTCCTATCTTGCCCAGGAGCTGAGTCACTCTTTCCTAAGACACATCTCACAAGAAAAAAGTAACCCAAGATCCCTAGTTCATTTTAAATCTTGACTGATGAATCCTCATTATAACCCTGTGAAGTAGACACTCCACAGTATTGGTGGGGAAAGTAACACTCAGAGAGGTAATATGTCCAAGGCCACCCAGCCTCTCAGTGATGGGCAGGGATTTGAATCTGAAGATTCTAGCTCTAGAGTCTTTGCCTGAAGTACTGAATGGCCTGCAAAGAGAGGAGTGGAGAGAAGACATGGCCTTTTCCAAGAACAACAGAAGTTTCCAACTGGCTAGAAGTGAAGAGAAGAGATGAGTGAAGAGATGTAAAGCTGGAGAGCCAGTTGAGGTTGAGGAAAGGAGCCATGGCAAGAGCCTAAACTTGAGATGGGGCAATGAGGAAGCAAGGATTTCCCCCAAGATGGTGCAAGGATGGTTATATTAGGAGGATTGTTTGGTTGTGAGATGTGTGGCATCTCCGAGGGTACGCTCGGAGCCTGGGCAGGGTCTCATCTACAGCAGAGGTGGGGGCAGAGGGAACAGAGTGGGTGCTTAACAATGAATAGATTTGAGCCGTGCTTTTAATAATACAGTGTTATGATGATCAACATCCCATTTTCCATACAGTTTACTTTTCAAAACCCCCTTTTATGTGATTTGCTTCACTTGAGTTTCCTGATAAAGCTAGGAGAGCAGCATTCTGACTCCTGTCCCACTGCTCATATACATGAAGCAGCCAGCAGCCGAATTCAGCCAGAGCAGGCCACATGAGCCCGGCATGGAATGACCTCCTCTCTGAGGGGTCTGAGCAGACCCAGATCTCTACCATCACCCATGGGCGACGCTGCTTGAGTTCAATGCTGTCACTCTTTGCAAGAGGCTGTTTGGAGAAACCTTCCAGGACCAACTTTCCAGAAGCTCTAAATCACACACCAGGACAATTTCAAAGCTTTAAACATATTGGCACATTTGATCACTATGATAATCCTACACCAAAAGTCTTGTTCGTGCTCCCATTTTATAGAAAAGGGAACAGTGGCTCAGAGAAGTTAGGAAACTCGCCTGAGATTACACAGTGAGTGAGACTACAGCCTATAAAAGAAACAGCTGCCTAGGAGAACCCCAGCAGGCCAGGCTTTTAAAGAACCCTTTACAGAGCAATTGTTTCTTGGAAATATTGGAAGATAAAGGGATCAGTGCAAGCTAGGGCATCACACTGATTTGCTCATAATAGGTATCATAGGTATTAAGTGCAGTTTATCCTGAGTGTAATTAGCAGATGCTTTTCAAATGTGATGATAATTGCAGTCCATTGTTTCTACAGTAATTTACAGAAATAAGGAAACTCTACTGCTGCTCATTCCTGGAATAGAAGGGAGAGAGCTCCTGCTCAAGAATCAACTGATGTTTGTGGCCAAATAATGCAACAGTCATTGGTCATGGTTACCGATGGACCCTCACACCTGCAGAAATGACCACTTGCACTAATATTCTCAAGATAAAATATAATTTGCCTATTTGGTTGGGACTCAAAATCAAGGGTAAGAAGACTAGCATACCTGCTGTCATTTTGGCTACAAGATGTTTATTGTTTTAAAATCTCTGCAGATAGCCACCTCTGATCTCCTGGTTAGAACTGCAAAGTGCCTTTCTCTGATGTGTCTAACTAATGATGCTCTAAGAACAATTTGGTCACCACTGGCCGAGCATCAGCTGGACTGCAGAGGCATCAGCCATCCCCACCCCTCTCCTCCAGGTAGTACTTCCTGCTGAAGACCTAGATCTCACAATGAGCAAAGGTCTCTTCTGGCCAGTCACAACTTCAGGGCATCTGGTATCACGCTGGTACCTTTCAATGTCATGATATTAGAACTGTTTTGCTAGTCCTACACTACACGTATCACACAAACTCGCAGCGTTTGTTTGCTCATGAGCCCAAGGACACGGCCTTGGGAGGAACCTTTCACTTCTCAATCCCAAACCTGCAGGTGATGGCAGAGGGGTTTTGCCCCTGTGGTGATTTTTGTTTATTTACAACATCATGCTATTTACCTCTCCTAGCTTTTTACCTCCAATCATCCTCTTGAGTAATTACATTTCTTAAGGCAGAGCTGTCTTTTGACATCTATCAAAACAAAGAGGGAGAAGGCTGCTAATAGAAATCCTTTTGTCAAAGCCAATCTCTACAGGGACAGGGAGGCTCCTGCATGTGACTTCTGCTGTCAGAAACTGAATGATCTCGGGGTGTCAAGAACATTCTGTCAATGGCTGAGGCCAGCCCAGCAACATCTAAGGCAAAGGTGAGATTTATGTCAGAATGAAAAGACTGGGGCTTATGAAGTCCAGGTCAAATTAGGTTAGGCCATTTGACAGTGTCTTACCCTTCAGGAAGACCACATAAGTTCTAGCTGTCCTGGTGTCTGAAATACCCCTAGCAGAAGAGACAGCTGGGACACCACCCAAGGCTGGCTGTCCCGGGCCTCTGCCAGGACTTGACATTGCGCTCTGAGGCAGCTCTTGCTGGGGAGCTCTTGCTGACTGCTTTTTATCCCACTGGGCTCTGGAAGCAGAGCTTCCATAAATTCACACGTACACATCGCCTGCTTCCCCACCCCCAACCCTGGCAACACTGGGCAAATTTCAAAAGACACTAAATTTGATAACTAACACTTATTACTCATTGCCCTCTCCACATATTCTTGGCAGAGGTTAGAAACTGACATTTGCAGCTGAAAATAATGCATTGTCAAATAGGAAAACTGCAGGCTATAATTTTTAACACTTGTATCTGTTATTTTAAACATGAAACATTGCATCAGTTTGACATTAATTTATATAATGGGGACCGAAAAGGATAATGCAATCTTAGTGACCACCTCCATTTAATTAACTGACAGTGAGAGCCACTAACCAAAACTATGAAATTACCACACACAAAAACAAAGGCTGTTTGTACACCTTCCGTCATGCATTATTGAAATGCACCATGTCATTAGGGAAAATAATCAGGATGCTAGTGTGAAGCCAGCCACTGATAAATGCAGACACAAAACTTTTATGAAAGTTTGTAAATACAGTATTGTATGGAAATTCTGATGCATATTGGCTTTCCTGAGCATCGTAAAGTGTTTTATTATGAAAAAATTGGATAAGATACTTATCTTTTAAATTGGAGTTTAATATTTTATTAGTGCCAGGCACATAATTCTCATCAAATGGCAGGAAACTCTTTTTTGTATGGATATAAATGTCTAGAGTTTAATATTTCAAAGATAAGTACCTACCGCTGCATCTATCACACAGCAGCTTAATGGAATTTACTTTTTCTTAAATATTTATACTGTATATGTGTTTGCTAGTCAAGTGATTATAGAACTCTAAGGTGGAGGGCAAGGCTGGTCATGTTATTAAGAAGACAAGCTGCCCATGCATTCTACTTTTCTGTATGTCATTAACCTGGACGGGGAGAGAAATAATTAAGTGATTCAGAACTAGGGGCTGAAGAGGGGAAACAAGAAAGAGCTGCTTCTCAAAACCAAAGAGCCAGAAAGTTTCTTTGATTTAACCTGAGTTTACAGACAACTTCTCAGAAGAAATTAAGTTTAACTAATTAGAGCAAAATGAGGGGGAGAGAAAGGCATTTGGCTTGAAAAGGGAAATTGCATTGTGTTCTCAACATCTTTCTCCCTCTGCCCCCTTGCCTCCACCGGGCAAGCTTCTTCCCAGGGACTGAGGGTGCAGCCACTGCTCCCCACTCCTCAGCCCTGCAAACTCTTTCATCGGGCCTGAGAAATGCTTTCTGATCCATGCTGATACAATTACCTAGCCTTTATTGGCAATTTAGACCTGCTTTTAGGGACATTTTAGAGCAAATGATGTTTTCTTGATATTTTAAAAAAAGCAGTGCTATTCCCTATACCTTTGGGATAAGGTAGAAACCAAGTTAGAGGCTCATTAGAGGCTGATTGCTACAATGTGGGTTTTTTTTTTTGTTGTTTTGTTTTTGTTGATGTTGTCGGGAACTGAGCTATCCAAACTGCAGGCGTGGGCCGGGTGACTCTCTGCTCTCCCTCAAAAAGTATTTTTATTTTCTGTTTTTGGGTGAAATGCGAACCAGGATTTACTGCTTCTGTACTTAGAAAGGTCTTAAAAATCCTCCCATTAGTAGAAAAGATATGAAAATGGGCTCAATAAATTTTCTCACCTGCGCATATGCCAGGGAGAGGTGGGGGGCTGGTTCCTTTAGCAGGTGGATGTCCAGTTTATAAGACGCATGCTTCCCTCCCTGATGGCGTTCAGGCCCGTATTAACCAGGGAGCGGTTATATTGACAGTAAATAAAACCAGCTGTCCTGAAGGGCTTTCTGACAGGGATTTAAATAGAGTGACATTGAAAGCCACACAATGGAATTAGTGAGGTCGCAGAAGCCTGCAACGTTTCCTGTCCACCCAGCGAGCTGCCGAACCAGACACACCCAGTGAGATTTAATTCAGACACTGCTTTGGCAAAACCACATCCCCAAAGGGGGCCAGCTCCTGCCCTGGGGTCTGCAGCAAGAGAGGGCAGCGGGAAAATGGTGTGTGACCATCAGCATGGGGAGCCTGGGCTCAGGCTCTGTCTCCCAAAGACCCGGGGTCCCAACTGTGGGTCTGGCTGTTGGTTCCTGTCCCTGCTCCCTCAGGCTGCAGAAAGCACAGGTCCATACCTAGTCGGGGAACTAAGATCCTGCAAGCCAAAAATAAATAAATAAATAAATAAAATAAAATTCTCTTCAATGAGACTGCATCAGCAAGAGAGAACTCAGCTGTGAGAAATAAAGCCTGTTTATTTAAAACATATTCTTTCAAGAAAACGGTGTTTCCTAGATCCCCGAGGCACAGGCCTGTGCCAAGTGCATATTTTCTGCATTGGGACAGGGTTGACTTCAGCCTCCCGGGGCTCATCCCACGTGCTCAGCTGAATCTGGGCTCCTTGTCTGCTCTGGGATCTGGGCCCGGCCAGCCTTCAGACCTCACTCTGATGTTCCTCCCCATCCTGTGTCCAGTGCACTGGCCACGCCACTTCTAGCCCCTGTCCTTGCTTTTCCTCTGCCTGAAATGCCCTCCCGCGTGGGCACAGTGGCTCCTCCATCACTTCGTCACCATTGGTTTTTTCGGTTGTGCTGGGTCTTTTTTGCTGTGTGCAGGCTTTCTCTAGTTGTGGCAAGTGGGGGGCTGCTCTCTAGTTGCTGTCCTCTAGCTTCTCATTGCAGTGGCTTCTCTCGCTGCAGAGCACAAGCTCCAGGCACATGGGCTCAGTATTTGAGGCTCAGGGGCTTAGTTGCTCCATAGCATGTGAAATCTTCCCAGACTGGGGATCAAACCCATGTCCCTGGCATTGGCAGGCAGATTCTTATCCACTGTATCACCAAGGAAGTCTAGTTGCCACTTTTTGAGACTCACTGGAACTGTATCTAATGTTGACACCTATAGCTTCATATCCAGTCCCCAGCACCCTGTTTTATTTCATCCATGGCCCTTCTCACTACCTAAAATTATCATCATTTGCATCTTTCTGGGTGGCCTGTCACCCTCACTGAGCTATATGGCCCAAGAGAGGAGAGGCTCTGTCTTTACTACATCCTCAGTGCTGAGCCTCACAAAGGTACACAGTCGGTATTCAAGTCATCCCTGTTGAGAGACAGACGAGACCAGAAAGACTTTTCAGGGAGGCAGGGCCAGCGCCAGGTGAAACTTTTTCCCTGAAGGGGAGCCCCTGTGTACCTGCAAGCCTGTTAAATGAGGTCGATGTAGCTCAAAGCCACCGGAAGTGTGCAAATCGGCCAGCAGGGGGCACTGAGGAGGCATGCATGTGCCCAATGGAGCCAGTCGCTTCCAGGGTGTCAAATCTCTCCACAAAGTAAGTGTATGGATTGATGCCTGCAGTGTTCTCCATCGTAGGCTGGAACTCCTGAGAAGGCTGCCAGGTAACTTTCGCCAGCAGTAAGCTCAGACCACCTGGGGAAGTTCTGGCCCTCACACCAAAGCAGGTCCCAAGTCAACAGTGTGACTGAGGTTCCAGAAAGCCAAGTTCACTCAGATCCGGCTGTCATATCCAAGTGGCCCAGGGAACCCCAACCCAGACCTCAGGGCTGAGGATGACTCTCCAGGCACCAGATCCCAGGACCAGCTGGAGAGTAAAGGATGCAGAAGCAGACTACACATTTGGGATATGTAGGAGCAGGGTCAGGTCTGAAGGGCCCACACAGCTTCAAGAGTGTCCCATTGTGGGTGGCCAGGACCTGCATGCGTCCTACCAGGACCCTCAGGTGAGGCCCTCGGGCCTGGCTCGTGGGCACGCCCTGGACAGCAGAGAGTGCAGTCGGGCATGTGTGCCTGCCAGGGGTGAGGAGACGTAAATGCAGGGCCTGCACTGCCCAGCAAATGCCCTGGCCTGGAACTCAAGAAGTGTGGCAGTTCCGTCCCTGGTGCTAGGAGGCTGGCTTAGGTGGTGACAGCAATCTCAGGGAATGTCCTTGTCTAGAGAAGACAGGTCAAGCCATGCAGGTCTTGGGACAGTGCAAATTGTCTCCCAGGTTTCAATGGCAGGGCACTGGTGTTATTCTTAGCTGTCCCCAGAGTTCAGAGCTCCTGCCCCGGTAGCAGAAGTACTGAGTGCTTGTTCACTGGAATATATCTATCACTCTCTTTAATGGTGGGGAGAGAGCAGAATCCAGGGCTCTGCAGATAAGAGCAATTAAGGGGGTGACAAGCCCCCCAGGAAGAAACACTATTGCTTTTAGAGAAGTTTTCAAACATGCAATTCTGCAGAAAGCACATCCTTCTTCCTCTTCTCATTTCTAGGACACAGTCTGAAAAGACAATGATACTTTGTATTCGTGTGGGGTGTGAGGATACAGTTCGCTTCTTGTGTATCTAAATCGTCACAGTCCTCAAATGGCCTTTCCCATATGAGAATTCTCTCTCATCAACATGGCTCCCTGCATTTCCGTTAAAAAAAAAAAAACATAAATAAATAAAGTAAAAAAGTATAAAGATGGTGCAATGAGACCTCTGGGTCAGGCAAAGCCTGCAGAGCTTGAGCCGGCTACCAGACAAATACAAGGGAGCGATTATTACAGGCCACACTGCCTCCCGCTTAGCATGAGGGAATCATTTGGGGAGAAAGATTCAATTTCATAAAAATGATTTCCAAGAGCTGTTTTGTGAGTAGTAGAATGTTGGGTATCTTTTTCTTTTTTTTTTTTTTTTTTTCCGCTTTCACCAAAATGAATAAAAACTTTATGTTCAGTGCGGTACTTAGGTATTGGTTTTGTTAATTTCTTAAAACAAATTGGCTCCCCAGTAAATCCCAGACTTGGACAGCCACATTAAGCTAGCAGTGGGGAGGCAATCTGAGCATGATTATCCTGCAAGAGAATTCCCAGAATTTCATCCAAACTGTGATTTGTTCTGTTATAAAAGGCCTATAAAACCCAGTATAGAAATTCCTGCAGGAAACTCGAGTGTTTAAATATCTGCAATTACTCTCTCATGATTAAAGAAAAAGATGAAGGACAGGACATCAGCACCCAGCAGAAAGTTCGAGGTGTGGCCTGAGCCATAAATCACAGAGGGGGCGGGGGGACCTTGAGGCTAATTGACAAATCAGCTCAGGGCTCCAAGATGCTCTGTATGGACTTGGCCGGGAGGGGTAAGAGCCTGGGCCGGGAGGTACATGACATGCCTTACACCTAGGTTCATGGAAAATCACCCTGAAACTTCTGGTAAAGGGAGCCCCTGGTAGCCTAGAACCCCTGTGATGGCAGGGCTCAGTAGGTTCAGTTGTCATTTCAGCTTTCTGCAGAAGCAGTGCTTCAGGACTGCCGAGAACATAAGCTTTCCTGCCTCACAATTACCTTATTCACAGAAGCCCACACCACATCTCCCAGACTCTGGCCCTCCTTTCCAACTCCTGGGTTGGTTCTGTCAGGCCTTGTATATAACACTTCTGAGCTGGCTTGAACAATTTCCTTTTCCTAAAGCTCCATCTTCTAAATGGTGATCTTTAACCCCATTCCCTACCATGACGTCTCAGGGTAACACCCAGTGGTCCCATGTTACAGATGAGGAAGCAGAGGTCCAGGCTGGCACAGAGACCAGCCCTGGAAGGAAAGCCCACCATCCTGATTCCTCACCTCCATCACACGCAGGAAACCATCCATCATCTCTAGAGTTCTAGCCAGGCTGCAGGGCACCTTCACCCCAGCTGGACTTTCTTCCCGCCTGCAACACACCAGCTGTCAACCCCCAGCTGTCCTAAGTCTCTCTGGCTTGCTGCTTGGCAGGCAGGAGCTTCAGATAGCAAATTCATCTGCAAGGACCCCTAAGAGCTTTGGGTTCGTAGAGGAGTGGTGGATCAGCCAGTGGCTGACATCATCTCCAGGTTAAAGGAGCAGCCCCAAACCCTGAGTGGTGACCTCGTCTCATCACCTCTCCAGTCAGTGCCAGTGAAGTTGCTCAGTTGTGTCTGACTCTTTGTGATTCCATGGACTGTAGCCTACCAGGCTCCTCCATCCATGGAATTTTCTAGGCAAAAGTACTGGAGTGGGTTGCCATTTCCTTCTCCAGGTCTCCAGTCAAAGAAGCCTGAAATTGCCAGTATCAGAGTGCTCTCCATCTCCATTGGCAGTGTACTTTCCGACACCCTTATAACTCATCTCCAAGATTAAACTAGAGCTTTTGCTGATAACATGTGTGGTGCCGAGCTCCTGGGGGCAGGAGCTGTCAGTTCCCCTCTCCATCTCCTCCCAGCCCAGTGCCCAGCACAGAGTGGGCACTCATGGGTATATTGTAAGCGGATGGTTGAATGGCCTTAAAGGACATTCTGTGGAGTTTGCACATCACCCTGGAGACCATATGTTGAATGTCTTGGTTAATTCACTCCCCTTCCTTCTCACTGGTCTTTAGAGAAGTAGATCAGGGCTGCCTGTGAGGCTCTTCTCCCTCTGGGAGCAGCAGCCTGACTTCTCAGGCAGCCAATGAAGGGTACCCATTACCGAGCTGACCTGAGAGGGGCTAGGATGATATTGGCACCTGGTCTCCAATACAGGCCAGCTGGAACCAGCACTTTTGGGCATTCTTTCTCAATCTCTCTCTCTCTTTCTCTTTGAATTCTACTACCTCCCTCCCTTCTTTCCTCTTTCTCTCTCTACCACCCCGCTCAGAACTGGGAACAGTGTACTGACAGGTAAAAGTGGAGGATAAGGAAGACCATGGAAACACACGTAGCTCGGGTTCTTGTAAGCCCCAGAACATCTGTGTAGGTCAGAGATGACAAATGGCAGAGCCTCGGAGGTGTGTAATCCATTTATTGATTTCTAGCTGTTCCTCCCTCTCGTTCTGTGGGCCTCTAGGGAGAGAGAGGCACAGATTCTTAGGGCTGAAATTGTGCAGGAAGGACATGGGTTTCCTACTGGCCAGACATCTGAAGCTGCTCAGCCAAAATATGGAGCCCATTCAGGGAAACATGGTTCATGTTTCCAATGGAGACAAATAACCCCACTCCCACTCATGGGCTGGGTCTCTGTGTCGCTGCTGCTGCTGCTGAATCGCTTCAGTCGTGTCCAACTCTGTGCGACCGCATAGACGGCAGCCCACCAGGCTCCCCTATCCCTGGGATTCTCCAGGCAAGAACACTGGAGTGGGTTGCCATTTCCTTCTCCAGTGCATGAAAGTGAAAAGTGAAAAGTGAAATTGAAGTCGCTCAGTCGTGTCTGACTCTTAGTGACCCCATGGACTGCAGCCCACCAGGCTCCTCCGTCCATGGGATTTTCCAGGCAAGAGTACTGGAGTGGGGTGCCTTTGCCTTCTCTGCTCTGTGTCACTAGAAAGGCCAAGAGCAGGGGGCAGCCCTTCTTCCTAACTACGTGGTGCAGTCCATGAGGGTCATGGACTGATAAGAATAAAGGGAATAATACTATTTAACAAGGACTGAAGATACGCTATATGGTGGGGACTCTTTCAACTCACATTTGCTAACTTCTTAAACCCCCGCAGCTCCTATGCAAAACAGAGTCTGTGTTTCTCATCTCAGATCTGAATTAACCTGGAGGCCACGGGACCCCCCCCTAAGCTTCAACTTTTTCAGCTATAAAATAGAGATAGTTGCACAGCCCTCCATTTGGCCTAAGTAAAGAAAGAAAACGTCTTTATATGTATATAACTTCTCAGGACATTCATTCTTTCCAGAAATATCTCCACTAAGGATCTGGAAAAATTAGTCCCAGGAATGAAGATGAAAGAGAATTAAAATTTGGGATTCTAAATTTTTTTTCATATAGGCCATAAAGTAAATGTTTTAGGCTTTGTGGGTCTCTGTAGCAACCCTTCAAGTCTGCAGATTGAGAGCATCCAGAGACAGTATGTGAAGGAATGACTACATCCCCATAACACTTTATGTTTTTATTTTTATTGAAGTATAGCTGCTTTACAATGTTAATTCCTGTTATACAGGAAAGTGATTCAGTTACACATGCATATATGTATATGTGTGTGTATAATATATATATATTCTTTTAAAAATATCTTTCCATTATGGTTTATCATAGGACTTTTTTTTTTTTTAATTTTCAATGTTGTGTTAATTTCTGCTGTACCAGAAACAGGTCAGGCCAGCCATGGGCTGGATTTGGCCCCCAGGCCATGGTTTGCCAAATTCTGAAGAAGTCTGCAAAGTATCCTCACCCATCGCGTCCAGGGCACATGTACCATAAAGTGAAAGAATCATCAAAGGTGGTTCTGAGATGTAGAAATCAAATACTATCCTCTCCATTCTTCTCCCTTTTTATTTTAAGGGTGAATGAACTAAACAAGGTGACACTAATCAAAAATGTCTGAAGTCTGAAGACCTCTAATTCACATAGTGAATGAGCCTGGGCTTCTCATCTTAAACATGGGGAGTTCATGAATGTAAGTCTCTGGCATGGTTTACCGGATTATAATTGACAAAAGAAACAGTAAAAATAGATTAATGCTAACATGAGTGATCAATTTCCCCCTGAAGTACCACGCAGGATTACTTTGCACATTTACTTCATTTCTACAGCTTCCTCCTGACAGTCTCGAATCCTCTGCAGCAGGCTCTAGGATTCCTTGTACTACCTTGGGGTGATGGTACCATGTTTCAAAGTTATTCAGAACCTGATTGGCCGTGTTCCTGCAATACATTTTCCTAACCTCAAGATAAAGATCCATGCATCTCTTTACCCTTTAAACAAAAAAGCTATTGTAATGGCGTGTAGTCTGAGGCATGGTCTGAATACCAAAACCTGTGCATGCACTGCTAAACTGTTTAAGTATGGAAGAAGTAGTGTCTAATAGCATCAGGAAATTGAAATTTAAAAATTTTTCTCACTCACTTATTTGATGAGAACTGGGTATGCTGACAGGTGAAGCAGAAAGCCATTTTTCAAGTTAAATGCCAAGTGGTTATATAGCATAATATTCAGTCAAAATTAACCACCTCAGTGCTGCGCTGACACCCAGCGTATTTAATGCCAACGGTTCCTGCAAAGAAAACGGCAGACCTTTGGGATTGCCTTCAGAAGGGGAAAGGAACTGTTACTAATACTTCAATTATTCAGTAGGTGCCCCGACTCTCTGAGTGGGAAAAATGGACTGGCAGCCACACTGACTCTCTCAGATACCACATGGAGCTGGAATCACTGCCTTCCAGGCCCCTCTGGGTCCGCCAAACCAAACTCCAGAAATTTCTGGATTTATATGTGCCTCCGGCAGACTCTCTACTGGCATATCCTTTCAAAAAAAAGCAAGTAGACACCTGCCTTCAGGCAATGGCACCAGGGATGTAGGGGAGACTGGTTTTCTGAGCTAGTTTCCTTGTGCCTGTAAAGTAAGATCCCCTAGCCTCCAGGAAGCCAGAGATCTACATACCGGAGCACTGAGGGTGCAGAGCCCTGGGCACAGGGAGCAGGGAGGCATCCCAGGCAGGAGCTTGGGAATCCCCATCTGGGGGCAGGCAGAATGACAAAAACAGCCTCTTGTTGGAAATTCTAGCTACTTTTTTCCTGGATGATTTTATCAGCAAACATGCCCTGATGCCCTGGCTAATGCCCCAGGAAGTGTATCCCTCAGATTCCAACCACAGACAGAAACAGGCTGTGGGATCCAGTCGAAGCTTCCAGAGGGGCCTCTTCTTCCTTCCCACAAAGGTAAGGACACCTGTCTATAAAGTGCAATGTCCAGGGTGCCTCCTGAGTGTCCTGGGACCTGCCAGGCACAAGAGGATAGCCAGACTATACCCAGGTCCATTAGGCATCGATCAAAGTCTTCCTGCCAGAAGGATGATCTCAAAATGTTTCATCTCTCCAGCTTTCCAGTCCCCCCCTTATACCCCAGAAAGGGATACTGTCGGCCCAAGTCATGGCATCTACTGGTGGACAGACCAGGCCTAGTACCCTGATCTCTTGGTTCCAAGTCTTATGGGCCTTCTTTAAAAAGTAACTGATATTAAAAATATTTTTTAAATGAAAACAAATTAAAGAAAAACATTTTTCCTGTCAATGTTTATTTTTGCCAACTTGGATAATACAGAAAATTAAATTTAAAAGAGACACTGCTTCTAGTTCTACCACCTACCAACTGGCAGTAATGTATAGGTCTCTTTCTCTTGGTCTTTTTTTCTGTGTATAATTCTGTGTGTGTGTGTGTATGTGTGTGTGTGAAAGGATTTGTTTGGGGGGGAGGCATTCTTTTCCACTGAGTTAAAAGTTACATATATTGTGTGATAATAAAGTTACTCACAGATAGTTTGAAAATCCAGAATATATCATAATTTATTCAGTCAATCTATTAGCATAGACTATTTAGGATTTTAATTTTGTTGTTACTAAAAGAAAGAAAGAAAGTGAAGTCGCTCAGTCATGTCTGACTCTTTGTGACCCCATGGACTGTAGCCTACCAGGCTCCTCTGTCCATGGGATTTTCTAGGAAAGAGTACTGGAGTGGCTTGCCATTTCCTTCTCCAGGGAGTCCTCCCAACCCAGGGATCAAACCCAGGTGTCCCGCATTGCAGCCAGATGCTTTACCTTCTGAGCCACCAGGGAAGTCCTCTGTTTGTTACTGTCGTTATTACAATTCTGAGTGTCTCTGTGCATATTCCTGTATCAGTCATTCTGACCATTGTCTTTGGGCCAAAATTCTAGATGGGAAATTACTTGCCTACTTCACTTCCCTGAACTACCTTCATGGGCCTACACCAGGCTCTTCTCCAAGTAACTCAAGCCTGTCTCTTTGGCCTCTTTTAGAGGGAGCCAGTCCTGACTCAGGACTCTTGAGCCACACCAGGGCTTCCCCACCTCAACCCTGGCACTACTGAGACTCAAGGCCATATAATTGTTTGTCGTGGGGGCTGTTCTGGCCACTGCAAGGTGTTCAGAAGCATCCCTGGCCTCCACCCACTAGATGCCAGTAGCACCCTCTCATTCGTGGCAATGGAAAACGCTTCCAGAAATTACCAAAGGTCTCCGGAGGGCAGAACTCCCCTTGGGTGAGAACTGCTGAGCTAGACCTTGGTCTGGCAACACAACCAGATGGAAGAGTTAGCAACTGCGTGAGGGAAGGAGAATCTAACTCCAAGAAAGTCAAAGTGTTAGTTGCTCGGCCGTGTCCAACTCCTCAACCTCATGGACTGTAGCCCGCCAGGCTCTTCTGTCCATGGAATTCTCCAGGCAAGAATACTGGAGTGAGTCACCATTCCCTTCCCAGGGGATCTTCCTGACCCAGGGATCAAACCTGGGTCTCCTGCACTTCAGGCAGATTCTTTACCACCTGAAAGTGAAAGTGAATGAAGCCACTCAGTCGTGTCCAACTCTTTGCGACCCCAAGAACTGTAGCGTACCAGGCTCCATGAGCTATGACTAATTATTCCCAAATCAAGCCCTGTGTATTACATGTTCAGTTCAGTTCAGTAGCTCAGAAGTATCAACTCTTTGCCACCCCATGGACTGCAGCACACCAGGCTTCCCTGTCCATCACCAATTCCCAGAGTTTGCTCAAACTCATGTCCATTGAGTTGGTGATACCATCCAAACATCTCATCCTCTGTTGTCCCCTTCTCCTCCTGCCTTCAGTCTTTCCTAGCAACAGGGTCTTTTCCAATGACTCCGTTCTTCATATCAAGTGGCCAAAGTATTGTAACTTCAGCTTCAACATCAGTCCTTCCAATGAATATTGGGACTGATTTCTTTTAGGATTGACTCATTTGATCTCCTTGCAGTACAAGTGAATCTCAAGAGTCTTCTCCAACACCACAGTTCAAAAGCATCAACTCTTTGGTGTTCAGCTTTCTTTATGGTCTAACTCTCAAATCCATACATGACTACTGGAAAAACCATAGCTTTGACTAGATGGATCTTTGTCAGCAAAGCAATGTCTCTGTTTTTTAATATGCTGTCTAGGTTGGTCATAGCTTTTCTTCCAAGGAGCAAGTGTCTTTTAATTTCATGGCTCCAGTCACCATCTGTAGTGATTTTCAAGCCCAAGAAAATAAAGTCTGTCACTGTTTCCTTTGTTTCCCCATCTATTTGCCATTAAGTGATGGGACCAGATGCCACAATCTTAGTTTTCTGAATGTTGAGCTTTAAGCCAGCTTTTTGACTCTCCTCTTTCACTTCCATCAAGAGGCTCTTTAGTTCCTCTTCACTTTCTGCCATTAGGATGATGTCATCTGCATATCTGAGGTTATTGATATTTCTCCTGGCAATCTTGATTCCAGCCTGTGATTCATTCAGCCCAGCATTTCCCATGATGTACTCTGCAAATTGTACTCATTGGAAAAGACTCTGATGCTGGGAGGGATTGGGGGCAGGAGGAGAAGGGGACGACAGAGGATGAGATGGCTGGATGGCATCACTGACTCGATGGATGTGAGTCTGAGTGAACTCCGGGAGTTGGTGATGGACATGGAGGCCTGGCGTGCTGCAATTCATGGGGTCGCAAAGAGTCAGACACGACTGAGTGACTGAACTGAACTGAACTCTGCAAATAAGTTAAATAAATAGTATGACAATATATAGCCTCGATGTACTTCTTACCCAATTTGGAACCAGTCCCTTGTTCCATGTCCAGTTCTAACTGTTGTTGACCTGCATACAAATTTCTCAGGAGGCAGGTCAGATGGTCTGGTATTTTCATCTCTTTAAGAATTTTCTATAGTTTGTTTTGATCCACACAGTCAAAGGCTTTAGAGTAGTCAATGAAGCTGAAGTAGATGTTTTTCTGGAACTCTCTTGCTTTTTCTATGATCCAACGGATGTTGGCAATTTGATCTCTGGTTCTTCTGCTTTTTCTAAATTCAGCTTGAACATCTGGAAGTTCTTGGTTCACATACTGTTAAAGCCTACCTTGGAAAATTTCAAGCATTACTTGCTAGTGTGTGAGATGAGTGCAATTGTGTGGTAGTTTGAACATTCTTTGGCATTGCCTTTCTTTGGGTTTGGAATGAAAATTGACCTTTTCCAGTCCTGCGGCCCCTGCTGAGTTTTCCAAATTTGCTGGACTATTGAGGGAAGCACTTTCACAGCACCATCTTTTAGGATTTGAAAAAGCTCAGATGGAATTCCATCACCTCCACTAGCTTTGTTCATAGTGATGCTTTCTAAGGCCCACATGACTTTGCACTCCAGGATAGCTGGCTCTAGGTGAGTGATCACACCATCATGGTTATCTGGGTCATTAAGATCTTTTTTGTATAGTTCTTCTGTGTATTCTTGCCACCTTATCTTAATATTGTCTGCTTCTGTTAGGTCTATACCCTTTCTGTCCTTAATTGTGCCCATCTTTGAAAGAAATGTTCCCTTGGTATCTGTAATTTTCTTGAAGAGATCTCTAGTCTTTCCCATTCTATTGTTTTCCTCTGTTTCTTTGCATTGATCACTTAGGAAGATTTTTTTTTTTTTAATCTCTCATTGCTGTTCTTTGGAACTCTGCATTCAGATGGATACATCTTTTCTCCTTTGCTTTTAGCTTCTCTTCTTTCTCAGCTGTTTGTAAGGCCTTCTAAGACAACCATTTTGCCTTTTTGCATTTCCTGTTCATGTAGGTCTACATATATACCAACAAGTCATCCTTCACACTGGAGGAGGGCATGGCAACCCACTCCAGTATTCTTCCCTGTAGAATCCCCATGGACAGAGGAACCTGGCAGGCTACAGCCCATGAGGTCGCAAAGAGTCAGACACGACTGAATGACTAAGCACAGCACACAGCATCCCTCTACAAAATTAACTTTCTGCTTGTTCCCACAGCATTGTACCCACACTTGCACACTGCTGGATGATTACTTGATGATACCATTGTTACTTTTTTATTTATTGTTTCCCTCCTTTTCTAGACCTCTGAGTCTCAGGGGTACAGTGTTTCTTATCCATTTTTTTTGTCTTCGATATAGAACAGTGTTAGTACCGGGTAGATTATGTTGAATGTATGAATGAATGAATCTAAAATGAGAGCAAGACACACATGCACTCACATATGGGCACCTATAGCCCATGTGTGTGTCCACATGCATGCTGTGTGTGCATACACATGCACGGGCTGCCACCAATAAATGCATCTTTTGTTTTTGACTACACTCTGATTTCAGATGGCAAAATTTCTCTATGGAAGCATTAAAAATTTCCTCAATCTGGATCGAATAACATTTGGGGAGTCAGGAGCAATGTATTTTCCAGTGAGGTAGGACCCCTACTTTTAAATAAGGGTACTTAGGGTTGTCAGAAGAGAAGGAAACTTGCTCTATTGCCTTAAGAGACAATTTACTGCATCATTAACACATGTCGTTTAATGGAAAGTCCTGTTATTTTTGGAGAAAGAAATGCATATTCCATACTAAATATAATAACAACATAAACCTTTAATAAATAATTGTAACAGTTTATAAATATTTAAATAGTAAATCTAAAAGTCCTGAGGGACTATAGAAGGCAAGGAGGAAAGATCTGACTTGTAAAGCACTAAAAATAGGCTCTGACACATTTGCGTTTAGATTTTTTTTGTATTTTTGCAGGCAGGAGAATATATAATGGGGCCTTTTTGCAAAAACAATGGTTAGAGCAAAGTGATCATCCTAGTAAAGAAACTGTTGAGGAGGAAATGGATCAAAAGGCTTAACCAAGCAGAGAAAAGCCCCCAACCTTCCATGGTGTATCTCTCACTTCAGCTATAGACATCTAAAATATTCACACTCAGCACTGGGTTAAGCAGAGACAATCCATGTCAGAGCAGACAGTTGGACCTGCAGGAGATGCCAGGGAAGTCAGACTACTCATTTCTGAGAACAACTGTATGCCAAGTCAGGTAGTGTTTCAAGGGGATCTTGCCACTGGTATGCACAAATTTTATAATCCAAGATCTGGTATTAATAATATCCCTTTGATTACCGATGACAAAATGGAGATCCAGAGAGGTTAAGAAATGCCACCACAGGCCACCTTCTACTGAGCAATGGAGTTGGGATTTGAGTCTAGGTTTGCCAGACTGGAAGCACTTCCTGATATGGAAGTGCATGGTTTTCCCCAGCCTCACCCCAGTGTAGAGAAGCCACACCTCGTTTGTCCTACTCAGCAGGAACAAGTTTCATTACTTTATCTAACTAGGCACAATAGTGGCCAACATCATTTCAGCCATGCCGTTTTCATTTTAAATTTAAGTCAATCCCGTGTATCTCCTAATCCTTGCCAAGGAAACATAAGTAGGCGTCTCTCAAGGAGGGTGGTACTTTGGGGGCATCCCCTCCCTCCCAAGAGAGAGGTTTCTCCTTGTTTCTCTGGTTATCACACGTGTGGTTGCAGCAAACACCTTGTAAATATAAGGGGAAGCAGCCTTAGGGTGAAGCAGCTCTGAGAATAGGAGGAAAGAGAGGTGGGAACAACTCAGGCCATTGGTAATGATCGAGGCCATCTCCTGGGCACACCCTAGCTCCGAACATGACATAATATATTACTTTATTATTTAAGACAGCTGGAGTCAGGATTGTCTGTTACTTGCAGCCAGAAGCATTCTAACTGATCAAGGGAAACACAAGGGCACAGTAATGGTGTGGCGTTCAAGTAGGCCTGCAGAAAGGGTGGTTGATTGGACAGCAGTCCACAGGGGGTCAACTTCAGCCAAGGGGCAGCTCCTGATTGCCTCCCCAGCTTCCAGGTTAAACTGCTTGTTTTTATTTGAAAATTCCCTCCTTTCCCCATGAGGATTTCCCCTCCCTCATTCTGTATCAGATATGTAGCTGGGAAATGACCAGTCTCCTGATGGGAGGCGGTCCTGGTGGGAGGCACTGACCACTGATAGGACAAGCCGTAAAGCCCAGCCCCCTAGCCATCATGCTGGTTCAAGAATGATCTTGGGTTCTATTTCAGGCCAATGAGATATGGAAAGAGGTTTTCTTAGAACTCCCATAAAAGGAAGTTTCTCGTTGTTCTAAAACAAAGTCCTTCTCTCCTCTCTCATTTTCCCTGGGTTTGGTCAAGAAAACAATCAAAGAAACCTGGGATTTGCTGGCACCCACCTTTCTCACAAAGGGAGGTGGTAGCCACACGATGAAGTGGGGGCCGTAAGCAGCAGAGTAGAGAGGGAGAAAGGAAAGCATTGCATTGCCCTTACAGTCCTTCCCACATTTAGAATTCCCTGTTACCTGAACCAATAAATCCCTTTTATGGTTCTTACCAGTTTGAGTTAGAGTGCCTATTACTTGGAAACAAAGGCATTGTAGCTGGTACACATACATCTATCTGCCCGGCTTTCTAACAGAAATTCCAAGGCAGGCATTCAGGGATTTGCTCCCAGAGACTGGAGCCAGATGTGTCCAGCCCTCACTGGTGAGTGGACCAGCAGCTGCTGGGTTTCGGCAGCCTCCATACAAAGCTGGAGGAGAGAGCACCGGTGGTACATGTTGGAAGCTGGTACATACTAGAGTGCATAAGGTGGCACATGGTGAAGAAGGGGTGGAGAACCAGCACAAGGGGGTCTAAGAAAATCTTTCCAGACTTGGAGGGTATTTGCTCAATCCACTGAACTCTGAGCAGCCCCTCAGAACAAGCCCTTTCTGGGCCTTGTGGACGCGTCTGTCCAGACTTGCAAGTGACTGATACAGCAGAAGGGAGCAGATACCCCACCCCAAGACACCATCTAAGTCTTCTGATTCTTGGGCCCAAACAGAATCCCTACTAAGACAAGGCATCAGAAAACTTGGTCTTTCAATCATTGTTTAAACAGTTAACAGCTATTTACTCTATTTTCCTGAGAATGAAATAAAAGCTTCCCCATGAGGGCCAGCTACACTCTGTATCTTTCTGGGACCGAGACGGTATCTCCCTCTCTTATCCAAGCATCTCACTCATTTTCCTAAGCCCCACGGCATCAGCCATTAGACTCTGCTCCTTTTCATTATCACAGAAGTTAAAATCGTACATGACAACGCATCTCCTCCGTCGGAACCCAAGGCACGGGTGGATTGTGAAGAAGTGGCAGATAGAGCTCACTTGTTTAAGGTGGAATTGGCAGGGCTCCTTCCCACTCCCCCAAATCTTCTGCTCTTGGGATATTCTTGCCTCAAATTCACCGCTCCTGAGCCCGGAGGGGCTGGGTTTCCTCCTTCTGCTCACTGTCGTTGGAGTGTGAGCTGGCACTGAGTGTTCTGTCCTAGGGTGCTCTCGCCTGCGGAGTGCTGAGCGCGGCAAAGCCCCAGGCTGGGTAGCAGGGCTAATGCTAGTCGAGGGCTCCGTATCTGGGGCCATTTTAGAAGTTCATGGTGGGCACCTGCTCTATCATTAAACTCCAATCTTATCCCAGGTTTCATTTACTAAAATATCATTTTCCTTATGAAATTTCAATAGCTCCCAGCTGCCTGAATGACGCTGGAGTCTGATCACATGACATTTAGAGGCTTTCACTGTCTTTCTGTAGCCCCTGGTTCTACTTCGTTCCCCACTCCTTCTGATTACAGCCCACATCAGTGCAGAAATGCACCAGCTCAAGGCCTTGTGCAATTCTGCCTGGATGCCTTTCTCAGGTCTCCTCACTGCTATCCAATCAGCCTGGCGGGAGTCCTGCATCCTGCATGGCATCTCCATGACCACCTGGCACCCCCTGAGTCTCCCTCTAGGATCTCCCCAAGCACCTGCCAACTGTTAGTGTTGCTCACCAGGGTTCTTGACCTCCTTAATCAGTGGAAATTGATAAAAGGCCAGACAAGAAATTCAGGCAAGGCTTTACTGGGGCCCCTGCTGTTAGCAAAGGGGAGCAAGAATCAGTAACAGGTTCCCCTGCTTGCTCCAGAAGTAGGCTGAGGGCAAGCTGGTTCCTTACATGATATGAGGTTAGGGGCAGGTCCAGCAGTAGGGCTGGAGGGGTGGCTTAGGTGGTTTGCCTACCACTTTGGTGGGGTTGTGTGCAGGGCACATGCACAGTACCCTGCTTTTGCTCCTCGCTCTTTAGAAGCAGTAGTTGAGTTTTTGGTCTTTTTGTATCTTGTTTGAAATGGCAACCCACTCCAGTATTGCCTGGAAAATCCCATGGACAGAAGAGTCTGGTATGCTACAGTCCATGTGGTCGCAAAGAGTCGGACAGGACTGAGCTACTTCACTTTCACTTCACTTTCCCTAATTTGCCCCAACTCCACATGCACTTAGTTATTTTTAGTCCCTTATTGTTTCTTTGTGTTTTGTTGCTTCAGGACAGGTTGCTCTAGGTACAAGCTCTGCAGCAAAGAATCCCAGGTTTCAGGCTGTCTCATTAGCACCCACTGCTGGGTGTGGTCACTTATGTACATGTGGGTCTGTCTTCTTTCCCTATCTAGACCTCATGCTCCACCAAGAGAGGGACCAGAGTGCTTCTTCTCACATGCAGCACTTAGTACAGAGATCTCCATGAAGGGTGGAGTCCTGAGGCCCTGACCATGCTGCCATCACCCTAAGGTAAGCCGGGCACGCACAGGTAGCAATCTTATCCCAGTGCCTTCCAAGACCATGACTCACTTCACCTGGTCCAGAAGGTCCCAGGGCAAGCCCGCAACTGCCAACATGAGCTGTAAGAGGTAATGAAAGGGCAGACAGCCCACTGAGCCTCAGCAAATCAGAAAAACCATTGTCTCTTGGACCCAGAAAGGGCCTTAGGGTTCTCTAACTTCAGCCCTTCATTTTATAGGCAGAGAAACTAAGTACCAGAGGAATGCGATTTCCCCAAGTCACCGAGCTAATTAATGGAAGAGTCTAGACCAGAATCCAGGTCTCCTGACCCCTGGCAGATGGTTCGTTCTTTTGCCATGCCTCCTTTGATTAATAATCAGTTTCAGACTAGTTCTGCCCAATTAAGAGTTTTTCAAAACGGATTCTTCAAGTTTTTCGTAGGTATGACATGACGACAGGTTACTGTGGTCAGATAAATGGGAAAAATGATGAACCAAAAATTAAATTGATTTATGGATTCAGAACATTTTAGAGCTTTTAGTGTGTTAATCCATGAGGGCAGTATTGTGAGTAGCATTTCCCAAATTTAATTGATTATGGAATTCTTTCTCATCTATTGTCCAGCAAAATATCTTGAGACACAAGTGTCCTGGGGCATATAACTAGGGAAGTGGGGGCCAATTGACATTTCAGTGAATGAAGGCTCATCATTTCCTCTTTGAAAGCCCAACACCGTGTGGCTGTAAGCCTCTGCACGCCAGGACAGAAGAACCCAGCACCACCAGGAAGCAGCTGGGCTTGTTAGCTTGGAGAGTTTAGGCTTTCATTCCTTGAGAGTGTCTGGAGAGTGGGATTAGGGAGTGTATGTGTGGGGGTTGTTTTCTGTTTTGTGAAATTTTAAGTGAAAATTTAATTTTAAAAAGTTAATATTTAAATCTCAAAAAGCATCCATTTCTAATTACCTCTAATGTGCAGCAGCCAAAGAGCTGTTGAACACATGGGTGTGTGTCTCACCAGTTCAAAGACAGGCCCCTTCTAAGACTCCTAACTGGTCCCTCCAGAGCCGTTGGATTCAGAATGGCACAGAGGGGACCTCAGTTGTGCAACGGACCCATCAGATAAACTCCCCAGCTGGCTGTGGCACAAGTTATCTCAAGAAAAGGCATTATCATTATGCATCTTACCACACATTTCCAATTGAGTTATCACAAGGGTATTACAAAAAAAAATCATAGGAGTTGGCAGTAACTCAGTAAATAAAATCACCATTTTAATTGCTCCAGTGTAACAGGTCGATCATTATCAAGAAAGGTTTTGATATATTTTTTAATTAAATGGTGACTCTGTTGATCGATTTCTCTGATAATCGAGCAATCCTCTCCACTCCCCCCACCCTCCAAAACAGTTTGCTTCATGAATAAGATGGTTACTTGGTGGCGGAAACATGGGGACCTAATTAGCCAGCTGTGCATCCTCAGGCAAGTGACTTCCCCTCTCTGCACCTCAGGTCCCCAGTCTGCAAAGAGTAGAGAAGGAACAAGGATTCTCAAAGCTACTCCCCACTCAGGAAAGCTCCGGGAATGCATGATATTATTTCACTGGACAATATTTTGCAGCAACAGGAAGTGGGACTTTCATTATTCATTTCCAAGAGACAGACAAACATCAAGGCTCAACATAGGCCAGCATGTGCTGTCCCTAGTTGCTCAGTCGTGTCCGACTCTTTAAAACCCACTGGACTGTAGCCCACCAGGCTCCTCTGCCCATGGGATTTTTTTCAGACAAGAATCCTGAAGCAAGTTGCCATTTCTTCTCCAGGGGATCTTCCTAACCCAGGGATGGAAGCCACGTCTCCTGTATCTCCTGTGCTGCAGATGAATTCTTTACCTGCTGAGTCATTAGGCCAGCATATATCCCTCTAAAAGATCCCACTGTCTGCCCTCTCCACCTCCACTAGTAGGGGGATATTCCCTAAATTAAGCCTGTTTATGGCTTACAGAGTAAGAATGGTGGTTTCTGGTTTACACTTAAAACCCAACCTTCGGTCCTTGTGGGTATGCTGAACCTGAACATTTGAGGGTCATCAAAAGCCCCCTCCACCTTATCTCAGCTGCACTCCATGTGATCCCTCTTCTTTGAAGGCAGCACAGGGGCTGAACTTACAGGCAGTGTAGTAGGGGTTGGGGAGGGAGAGCTGGCTGACACCGAGCTCCACTGGGTTCTAGCCAAGTGACTTAGACAGGTTGCTTGGCCCCATTTTATAAGTGAGAACATTAAGGTACCAAGAGGTTAACAGTAGTTGCTGCCCTCTGGGCGCAGTGGGTGTGGATGGTTACCACACACGTAGAGTGCTCAGAATGGGGCTTGGCATGTGGCGAGCACCCATCACATTTCAGCCCTAGTTACCACCAGCTTGATTCCACGTCACAGTGACTTCCATAAAATCATCCATTTAAACCAGTGAATTCATGAAATATTGGCTTTAGTAATGCTCTGGGTGGTCCTGTGACCACGTGGTCTTGCTTCCCTACCCAGTGATCTCCCTCGGCCAGGCTCACAATCCACCTCTCGCTGGCATAGGTTCCCTCTGAAGATTATGCCCTTCCCAGATGAGGGCCCTCAGCGGTGACCAGTCAATGTGAGGATGCAAAGGTCCAGCCTCGTCCTCAATTTGGAAAAGCTCTGTGGTCCCTCCTAATCACAAAGCAAGTGCCCTGTGGGACCACCTGAGCTCTCAGTGGTGAGGCATTGAGGTCAGCCTCCCTTCTGCCCACTCCTGCCCTGTACAGGGATCTCTCCCAATAAACTTTCTGCCTATAACTCTCCACCTGCCCCTCCCCAGGGACTCAGCCCTCCCCAGAGAGGCTCAACTGTGAAGACTTTCCTCTTAGTGCTCTTCCAGAATGCTAGCTGGAGGACAAAGGGCTTCTCAACCTAGGACTAGCACCCCAGGAGAAAGAAAATGCCAGAGGCTGCTGAACACGTCAAAGGACCAAGCAGCAGAAGGCCGGGGCCCAGGGCCTGGCACGGTGCCCTGTGGGGCAGGCGGGGAGTGGGGGCTGAATTTTACCCCACCTCCTGGGAGGAGGAATTCATTCCTGACTCCCCCAGAGGCCTGGAACCTGGAGGAACAGGACCTGCTCCACCTCCCTGGGGCCTTGGGCAAGGTCTCTGGGGTCTTCCAACCTCTGCAGATTCCCATGCACCCACCACCCCACCCTCCCTGCCATTTCCAGGCCCTGTTTACTACCAGGATGTAATCCTACTCTGTCCACATCACAGGGATGCAGAAGCGCTTTGATCTCTCCTGGGTTCCTGGTGGCTCTTGTTCAGTCACTCAGTCATGTCCGACTCTTTGCAACCCCATGCACTGCAACTCACCAGGCTTCCATCCTTCACCGTCTCCCAGAGCCTGCTCAAACTCATGTCCATTGAGTCAGTGATGCCATCCAACCATTTCATCCTCTATCATCCCCTTCTTCTCTTGCCCTCAATCTTTCCCAGTTCCAAACTAGGAAAGGAGTACGTCAAGGCGGTATATTGTCACCCTGTTTATTTAACTTATATGCAGAGTTCATCATGCAAAATTCTGGGCTGGATGAAGCACAAGCTGTACTCAAGGAGAAATATCAATAACCTCAGATATGCAGGTGACACCACCCTTATGGCAGAAAGCAAAGAAGAACTAAAGAGCCTTTTGATGAAAGTGAAAAACCTGGCTTAACACTCAACATTTAAAAAACGACGATTATGGCATCCGGTCCCATCACTTCATGGCAAATAGACAGTGAAAAAGTGGAAACAGGTCCCTGGGGAGAGGGCTAAACCTAGAGGTGCCAGGGACACATGGAAGGGGAGGGAAACCAGAGGTGGTCCTAAGGCTGGGCCATAGGGTGCAGAGTGAGGTGTCTCCCAGCTGTCTTTGTGGAGGCAGCCTCCATTTACATTATCCACTTTGTTCTCAGCCCTTTGGTCACTCGAGGAGCTGTCTAGAAAACTGAAGAGGGAAGTAGTCATAACTCTAATGGGGGAAAGAGGATCTGCAGAAAAATGATCTCAGAGAAACACTGTGGCAGCCGGGGCGCTGCCGAAAGATTTGACTCCAGACAGGCACTCAGCTAGCAGCACAGCAGCTGGTAGCAAGGACCCTGCACGTGGGAGACTTTCTGCCTCTTTTCCATCCCCCACGTTCTTCCTCCTCTCGGTAGACAAGTTGTGTAAAAAAGAAAGAAAAAGGGGTGGATCCCTCTAGGTTAGGTTTTTGACTTTAGCAAAATTTACCTTTGAGATCTTTAACAGTCTACCCACCAGACACCAGAGGCAACTCCCCACCAGCTATGACAACCAAAAATTTCTCCAGATGTTGCCAAATATCTCTGGAGGGCAAAATCCCACCCTCCCCCCACAAAGAACTACTGGTCTAAATGTGTCACACTGGGCGGGGATAAGAGAAGGGTCTTTTGTTTTTATCTAATAATTTATAATCTGTGGAGTAGTTTCCCCTAACTCTGCTCACCTTTTCCACATGACCAGTATTATGATCTGATTTCCATGTCCCTCAAATTCATATGGGGCTTCCCCAGTAGCTCATCAGAAAAGAATCTGCCTGCAATGCAGGAGATGCAGGAGATCTGGGTTCGATCCCTGGGTGGGGAAGATTCCCTGAAGGAGGACATGGCAACCCACTCCAGTATTCTTGCCAGGAATATCCCATGGACAGAGGAGCCTGGCAGACTATGGTCCGTGAGGTCACAAAAGGGTTGTACACGACTGAAGCAACCAAGCACATAAATTCATATGCTGAAGACTTAACTCCTAGTACCTCAGAATGTGATTATATTTGGGTCTTTAAAGAGGTAGTTGGGACTTCCCTGGTGGTCTTGTGGTTGGGAATCCACCTGCCAGTGTGGGGGACCTGGGTTCCATCCCTAGTCTGGGAAGATCCCACATGTTGGGGAGCAATTAAGCCTGGGAGCCACAAGTACTGAGCCCACAAGCCCTAGAGCTGCACTCGTGCAATAAGAGCAGCCACTGTAATAAGAAACCCGTGCACCACAACTAAAGCGTAGCCCCCTTTCACCCCAACTCCAGAAAGCCCACACAGCAACGAAGACCCAGTGCAGCCAAAAATTTAAAAAATAAACAAACAAACAAAAAAGAGGTAATTAAGTTACAGCGACGCCTTTAGGGTGAACCCTGATTCAATATGAGTGGTGTTCTTATAAGACAAAGCAATTAGGACACAGATGCACAAAGAGGGAAAACCAGGGGAAGACACAAGGAGCAGCCAAGGAAAGGCCTCAGGAGAAACCAACCCGCTGACACCTTGATCTCAGACTTCTGGCCTCCAGAGCTGTGAGACAGTAAATGCCTCTCGTGGAGGCTACCCGGTTTATGGCACATTGTCATGGCAGCTGGAGCCAACTAACACACTCTTCCATGAGCCTGGCAAGGCAGAATTCCCATCTCAGAGGGAGTAAAGAACGCCTTGCCCAGAGGCACTGAGCCGTCCCCAGGGTGGGAGTCCATACAGGAAACATGGCTCCTACCAAATAGCCTCTTAAGATTTGTCAACCTGTATTTAATAAGCCACATAGGATTTTCTACTGAGAGAAACTGTAGGCTTCTCTCTATGATCAATACAAAGGAAGCAATACCAGCTTTGAACGAAGCATTTTCATTTATTTGGAATTGTCTCTTATTTCATTTTCTGTTTTCTGTTTTGTTTTATGTTTTTTATTGGTCATAAACCTGAATTCTATTAGCCGTTCTCTCACACTACTGAAGATAAAGGAAACTTCCATGCACGCTAAGTCGTGTCCAACTCTTTGCGACCCCATGGACCCCCCTCTGTAGCCCACCAGGCTCTTTTGTCCACGGAATTCTCCAGGCAAGAATACTGGAGCAGGTAGCCATTCCCTTCTCCAGGGGATCTTTCTGACTCAGGAATCAAACCGAGGTCTCCTGCAGGCAGATTCTTTACTGTCTGAACCCCCAGGAATCCCTGGGGGCCTAATACAAGTTTGTAAATTTAGGTGAAAAAAAAAAAACAAAACCCACTTGTCTTTGGTAAATAGAGGCTGCCATGTATTGCTTAGTTGATTATTTCAGTGGCTATACCCACCCCCCCACCCCACTTCAGGTGACCTGGTCTGAGAACTGAAGATGTGGGACTCTGCGCATGCATCATAAAAGCACAAACAAGGATGCCTTACAATGACAGGCCTTGCAAGACACTCTGTTTTAAGGACTTCCTCAGGCAGGAATGAGACAAAACTCCATTTGGCCACGCAGATAAAGAGTTGAGGCCTGGGGTAACTAGATTCCTTCCAGAAATATCCCCACAGAGCATTAATAAGAGGTGGCCCAGTAGCTGCCTGACTGCTCCTCCCTTCATCTTGTTCTGCTTCTATGACTCAGTGAGGTCACTTCCTGTATGTAGATTTCATCTTAAAGCTCCTCAAACAGGTGCACCAGTCTCTTCCACGGGAAAGTCCTGAGCTCCTGCAAAGACCACAGACCACCCCTCCTCTCACCCTTCTCTCATACGGTCTTTGTAAAAGGACTTAGGAAAAATCCTCCAGAATTAAAAATCACTAAAATTTTCTCAGATTTTCTAGCAACATGATATTTTTTGCATATGTAATAGTTTTCAGGTTCTGTTGCTTGGACTTTAAAAAAAAAAAGGCTAACAGTAATAGGCACATGAACTATCTTTAAATTTTATGGTATCTGGAAAAAAAAAAACCAGAAAGTATCATAGATTTGTATAATTTTTTTTCCAAGAAAAGATGTATTGTGCTGGCACGAGCAGTAAGATGAAGAAAAACCATGAAATTTTTCATGGTATTATATGAAAATTGTCAAACTGCTGGGCTATCCTCCTTGCCTATGAGCCAGCCTCAAACACAGTATTTATACGCAAATTTTTCAGTGTCTTTGGACAGTAGCTTGAGCCTTGTGCAGTTGTAAAGTCCCACAAAAGAGTATTTACTTTATCTTGTCAGAAAATGTAGTCATAAAAGAATCATAAATGCCCTGTGTTTATCAGGCTGGCTCTGCATACTGGTTGTCACTGGAGACACAGCTTGTTTTTTTCTTTCTCTCTCTCTCCCGCTAGAGAAAATGAAATGTCCATGGCTCTCTTCCACAAAAATACCAAGGACCCTATGACATTAGGGAGAGCCTGTCTTCCCATTTGTACTATGGTAGTGATAAACAATGTTTTATGCCCCATAATTAAGGTACAGGTAATGAGCAATTATGTAGATCATGAATTAATTATATTTAAAACAGAGGCCATTACAATCAATATACACCACATTTCAACTGCATTCAGGAATTAATCTAATTAAAACTTTCAATTGGCAGTGATCTGTTTATACCACCTTTGTGAAGAATCACAATTAACAGCTGTCTTTGATAACTACACTTTATGTACACACACACACACACACACACACACACACACACCCCATGGATTGGGGGTGTGAGGCTGTCATCTCTGCTCAGGCGGATTGATCAAGACAAACTTGAAGCAGAGTGATTCCTCGTTCTCCCAGGCCAGTTGCACTGGAGAACCGCTTTGATATCTTTATAGTGGGTGCTGAAGCCTGGTCCTTCTGCTTTCAAGCCTCAGAGCAATTGTTTCAAAGTGAGGTTGGAGGAACGGCTGTGGTTCCTCCACCCAGCATTGGCTTTTTGAAGGACTACTGTTCCCCTCCTCTCAATCCATGTTGTCAGTGTGAGGCTGAAACTCCTCTCCCCACCAGGCTGGGCCCAAAAACCAGTCACATTACTGTGCTTTGCTGGCCACAGCAACTGGTTTGGACATAGGCTTTTGAGCTTACAAGAGCTTAAGAGCCGCATAACTGTGCTGTGACATTTGAGACTGAAGTTCTCTTGGTTTCCAAAGAACTTAAACCCAGTGGGATGGAGATCTAGAGTTTTTGTTAACCACTGTGCCCAGCAGGGCTGAACTGGAAGAAAGAGCCAGTCCTGGTGACGTCATGTATACCTGAAATCCAGGTGTGTCTGAAGCATCTCATTCTGGAGCTTCCGGTTATATAATCCAATCAGAGAATTCTCTATTTTATGTAAGCCTTTCTGTGAGTCTTTGGTCACTTGTACATGTACCTTATAAACCAATTCCTGTGCTTGGCTGACATTATTTCATTGGTTATTTTGCTAAGTCACCTCAAACAAACAAAAGTTTTGGCCAGCCTAAGGAGCTAAGGGTAACAGAACGGTGATGGTTGGGGAGTTGAGGGGGAAGGGAGAGAAGAAGATGAGTCTCACTTTAGAATGAAACATCTGGGGGTCAATATCTGCTTTCTTTAAGTATTCAAAATACATTGTCAGCTCATGGCAAGTACCCTTCTGAAAATATTGACATTATTTAAATCTGGCCTGGGGTTTGGGGTCCCTCTTTCCCATTCTTCACCTACTCCAGATGACAAAGGACAACATGAGTCAGCAGTAGTCTTTAGACCTCCCCCACTCACCTTGAAAATAAGTGCCTCTTTCTAATTGGTTTTGTGGGTAAGAAAGATGTTTTCCCAAAATATCACTGAATATCTTCAATGGTATAGAGAGTATCTTAAGCAAACTGAACTCTTTTCTTAGACCTATTTTGGGTACAGCAACTTGCTATTTACAAAAGGCTCTTAGATCCATAAGGCTTTTAGATCCATTATCTTGTTTGATCCTCACATCAAGAGCCATGGCATTCATCCATTAAACGATCCATCAGTTTATCAGAAGTACCAGTTCTCTGAGCAGATAGTCACTGGGGCCTACTAAGCAGTAGGTCTGAGTTTAGACAAAAATTGTGTTGAGATCCAAAAGAGATGGATCCCCTATTCCATTTTTTGAGGACACTGCTTCAAGAGATTGGGCTAAAATCAATGGCTTAGATGCTAGTTCACAACTTTTAACTTCATTTGAAAAGGAAAGTAGAAGTACACTCCTTTATAATCCATCCAACAAGTACACCCATCGCTCCTTTCTCTATCCAAAAACACTGTGAACTGAAGCAATTCTACCTTGAAGCTGATGCAGCTTGAATTCAGGGCTCTTTCCCTGCACAGGGTCCTGCCATGCCCTGAATGTGATTATATATGGTCCTGTGTTTTTGAAGACTTTAGAGGTTTTAACCACAATTGGATGAGAACACTGTCTCTTTCTACCTTAACATCTCCTCCACCATAAGTCCACTTGGGTAGGTTACAGTTGGAATGGCCGTGGGCATTTTGGGATCTGGCTAAGGGGAAATTGAGTGTAGTTACATTCATCTGGGATTTGGATAGATGTATGACTTCTCTGATGGCTCAGACAGTAAAGAATCTGCCTGCAATGCAGGAGATCTGGGTTCAACCTCTGGGTTGGGAAAATCCCTTAGAGAAGGGAATGGCAGTATTATTGCCCACTCCAGTGGACTCTACTCCAGTATTATTGCCTGGAGAATCCCACTCACAGCAGAGTGTGGTGGGCTACAGTCCATGGAGTCACGAAGAGTTGGACACGACGGAATGATTAACACTTTCACTTTCATGGATGTATAGTCATTTTTGTATATGGTTGTGTGCCTGTCATGCTGATGACTTGTAGAAATGACCCAAGGAATACATCTTCTGTCCTCTACCCCAATCTACCCCATGTCAGCCATGGAACTGCAGGACCAGATCTCTGTTGAGACGGGCATGATCCCATGGTACCTATACAAGAAACATGTGGACTGTGGAGGATTAACAAGGTTTGGGGTCTATGGAGCTGAAATTCTTCTCTGGAAATTCTTCCAATCACCAGACATGTAAAACTGTTATTGTAAGATTAATTATTATTGATGCCTAGTCAAAAAGTCTTCTCCTGTCAGGGATATATTTAACAGAAACTATACTATTATAAACACACCATACTTCCTTTTCCTTTTTGATGAAGCATAAGAAAAACAAAATGTATGAGAACCCTTATGTTTGCAAGGCATGAATCTGCAGGATCATGTCATTCAGCAAATCCATCTGAGTGTGAATGTACATGCTTTACGCACGCTAGAAGGATCTTTCTATGTCCACTATAAAAGGTGACATTATAAAAATGTTGGTCAAAAAGAACATAGACAAAAAAAAATGGTGGGAAAAAATGAACTAGAAGATTGTGTCAGAATGTTAATTAATAAAATACACTATTTTTCTGAAATATTTGTGATATTTGTCAGCTTTTTATTTATTATTATTTTTTTTTAACTTTACAATATTGTATTGGTTTTGCCATACATTGACATGAGTCCGCCACGTGTGTACACGTGTTCCCCATCCTGAACCCCCCTCCTACCTCCCTCCCTGTGCCATCCCTCTGGGTCATCCCAGTGCACCAGCCCGGAGCATCCTGTATCATGCATGGAACCTGGACTGGCAATTTGTTTCACATATGATAATATACATGTTTCAATGCCATTCTCCCAAATCATCCCACCCTCGCCCTCTCCCACAGAGTCCAGAAGACTGTTCTATATATCTGTGTCTCTTTTGCTGTCTCGCATACAGGGTTATCGTTACCATCTTTCTAAATTCCATATATATGCGTTAGTATACTGTATTGGTGTTTTCCTTTCTGGTTTCCTTCACTCTGTATAATAGGCTTCAGTTTCATCCACCTCATTAGAACTGATTCAAATGCATTATTTTTAACGGCTGAGTAATATTCCATTGTGTATATGTACCACAGCTTTCTTATCCATTCGTCTGCTGATGGACAACTAGGTTGCTTCCAAGTCCTGGCTATTATAAACAGTGCTGCGATGAACATTGGGGTACACGTGTCTCTTTCAATTCTGGTTTCCTCGGTGTGTATGGATTTTTTATGATTTATTTTCTCCTCTGTAAATAGTTATTTCCAACCCAATTTTTGTAGGCAAAATGTATTCTTAAAGAGAGCCTTTAAAATAGTATAATCTTGTATAAAATCTGGAACCATGGCCAATGGAACACCACTCCCCACCGTTAATTCTAGTGACAACTAGAATTGAGTGACAATAATTGAGAAGATACGACTTACAGCAAAAAAGAAAAAAATAAAGAAAAACAAACAAAAAACAGGGAAAGATAGAGTTAAGAAGTGTCAGGTAGAAAAGTGTAGCTAAGTAACACAGGGGCATTAAGAGAAACACATATATATCTATGTCTACATCTATCTACATAGCAGATCTGGATATCTTAGCAGTTCATTAGAGGATCAAGAGGGGGTGGTGGGTGGTCCACATTGGATGGCCTGCTCTCCCCTCTTCCTTTTCTGGAAACTCCTTCTCTTCTCATGCCATATGAGAAGACAGACTACCTAACCTTCCTTCCCACTCCCAATCCAGGCCAATTAGCTCCTTTCCTGAAAATTTGGAATTGGGACTAAAAGATCCTAGCCTCCTTCTGATTGGTCTCTTGTGCAAAGAAAATATAAATTCAGGAGCTGTGGGAGGCTATTTTCTCCCATGTGGATTGGGGAGCAAAAAAAGCAAGCAAGCTGTTCACGAAGAGAGAAGGAAACAGATGAGGGATAAGGGGAATGAGGAGATACTCCTGAGAGCATCTTGTCCCAGTTCCCATCATTCTTTTTTTAATCTATAGTTCACATATCATATAAAATATACCCTTTTAAAGTGTGCAGTTCAGTGATTCTTAGTATTAATACATTTAAAATTAACAATCACCACCAATTTCAGAATATTTCCATCATCCTGAAAAGCAAATTCACACCCATCAGCAATCACCCACCCTCCATCCCCTCTTCTTCGTCCAGACCTTAGCAATCACTCACCTACTCTGTGTCTCCATAGGTTTGCCTACTCTGGACACTTCACTTAAATGGAGTCACATAATGTGAAGTATTTTGTGACTGGCTTCTTTCACTTAACATACTGATTTCAAGGTCCATCCCTGTTGTAGCATCATCAGCCCTTCCTTCCTTGTGTGGATATAATATAGTATACCCCTTCAAGTTTCTTATTCAGTAGATCACATTGTGAGCGCTGAAAATACCTTTTCCCTTTGTTTCCTAGCAAGACCTACATGTCCTTCTAATCCTGTGTAAGTTTTAGTGGAAATCCACAGGAATCAACCTTGGTTTCTTCCATTGTCCTAATACAGGACAAATTGCCTGATAATAATTCCTGAAAGAAGTGGAGTCTTGAGCTGGGCCAGGAATGAGAGCAAAGATTTGATACCAGGAACAAAAGGGGCTGAAAGTGGAGAGGAAAGCCACCCAGGGAAGTAGGGATAGAACTAGAAAAAATATGGGGCATGTTTCCAAGCATGGATGGAGAGCAGCATGGCTAGAGTAGAAGAAGCCTGAGGATACGCAATAAATGTGCAGAAACAGGATGGTGCCCCAGTAAGGAATTACTAGACCGACTAAGGTTAAAAGATACTTCTTTGTATCCCTGCCTGTCTACAGGTGGCTTTTTTGTGGCAACACAAAATGCATTGGTTTTGAGAATAACTGCCTTCAAAGGTCTGGTCTGCTCTCCATCCATAAACTCCATCCAGCCAGTTGCTTCTCAAAGACCTCAAACTAGGGACAGAATATAGGCCAATTCCACTCCTAGCTATGCCATCAGTTTCCCCACTTCTTGAGCTGGGGCCAGCGAGACATCCTCACAGTTGACCCACAGCACATAAGATAAAGAAATCTGAACAAGGGGTTGAGGCCTCTCTACTAATTAATAACTGAGTGGCTCTTAAAAAATAATCCTTAAAATAACCCGATATCCAGATGATGCCACCCTAAGGACTGAAAATGAAGAGAAACTAAAAAGCATCTTGATGAGGGTGAAAGTGAGTGAAAAAACTGGCTTGAATGTCAATATTAAAAATACTAAAATCGTGGCATCCGCTCCTATCATTTCAAATAGAAAGGGGAAAAAGGGCAAGTAGCAACAGACTTTGTTTTCTTGGGCCCTGAAATCACTGAGGACCATGACTGCAGCAATGAAATTTAAAAAATGCTTGCTCTTTGGAAGAAAAGCTATGACAGCATATTAATAAGCAAAGACATCACTTTGCCAGCAAAGGCCCATATAGTCAAAGCTATGGTTTTTCCAGTAGTCATGTACCATAAAAACGGCTGAGCACCAAAGAATTGATGCTTTTGAATTGTGGTGCTGGAGAAGACTCTTGAGAGTCACTTGGACTACAAGGGGATCAAACCAGTCACTCCTAAAGGAAATAAACCCTGAATGTTCATAGGAAGGACTGATGCTGAAGCTGAAGCTTTAATACTTTAGCCACCTGATGCAAAAAGCCAACTCATTGGAAAAGTCCTTGTTGCTGGGAAAGATTGAAGGCAAAAGAAGAAGAGAGTGGCAGAGGATGAGATGGCTAGATAGCATGACCCACTCAATAGACACGAATCTGAGCAAACTCCAGGAGATAGTGAAGGACAGGAGAGCCTGGTATGTTGCCATCCATAGGATGACAGAGTCAGACACAACTTAGTGACTGAACAACAACAACAACTCAAAAATTACTTGACCTCCAAGCTTTGACCTATTTTTGTTGTTATTTGTTGTTATTATTTGCTTATTTGTGGCTAGAACATATCTTGTTGGGTGGTGGAGGGGATCAAAGATGTGAGTTGTTTATGAAAGGATTGGCAGAATCTACTATATTATTTCTATGTACAATTCCATTCATCTATTGACCACAAATATCCATTGAAAACCTACAAGCAAGGCAGAGTTGTAATTCACTGACCAAAAAATAAAAAAAATAAATTCAACTCTGCATTTATTGACCAAATGGCAAATTGTTTCTACAAGTCTATCCATGTAACAGACTATGTTCTAAAAGGGAGAAATCATTAATGATGCATATAGGCCTTCCTCCTCCCATCCACCCCATTTCATCAGCCACCGCGCACCCATGGCCCTTGAAGACTCACAGATGTGTCCATCTATACTCCTTGGTGAGCCAGCTTCATTAGTGAGCACGGTCTTGGTCTCTAGAAGGCACCTTGGCGAGTAGGCAGGCCCGGCTGCTTTACCCTCAGCCTGGCCCTGTGATTTCACTCTTTGCTTGATGTGAAAATGAAAAAGGCAGGTTAGAAGAACCCAAAGTAATTGAGCGGATTCGCACCACGACGTGTGGTGTTGCCCACAGCTACACCTTGCAATCACCCCATTCATATTTTAGGTTCTGACACCAGAGTTTGCAGTCCTTTGCAATTCTCTGTTCCATGTCAGCAGCTCACTGTACAGTTGAATATCAGTCCTATTTAAATCTGCGGGAAAATAGCTGCAGGTGACATAACCTTTCGTGTCGTACCACTGTGTACATACACAAATAATTGGGGCTCTTGACCCTGTCTGGGCCCATACAACTGTAAGTACAAACTTGACATTTTGATACTGCTGCTAGCCTTTCTCGTTGTTATTTTCTGTTTCAATAATCCATTGCAGGTAGAAAAATGAAAGAAGGAAGCATGAATGATTAATGCTGTCAAGCTAAAATAATGTATTTAGAAAAATCTATAAATCTGTTATTTGTGGCATTTTAAAACTGAACACGACACTCCTCGGTGCCGCCGCCTGTTTCCCGGCAGATGAATGGGAGTCCTTTGCAGGCATGGGGCGGCCAGGCGGCCTTTGGAGTCCGGGCTGAGCTGGGCTGCGGCCTTCTTGGGACTGGCTCAGTGGGAAACTTGGCTTTTTCCCATCACCGAGGTCAGGAGCAGAGACCCACAGGAGTCTTTGCTGTGTGCTGCCAGTTTTGCATTTCACGCCAGGGTGAGGGGGTGAGACGGCTTTGCCTCTCAAATGTTCCTGGTTTGCCACCCCCAGCGGCTGCAGCCCACAGGCCCCAGGCAGCCAGCTGTCTCTTGCTCCAACCCAATCTCTATTGGATTTAGTTCAAGCTCAGGCTGAAAGTTGATCAAGTTAGGCTCCTAGGAGGCTCAGCGCCGCTCTAGGCAGTCTGCTGAATGCTGATCCCAGCACACATCTCTGTGATTACCAGAAGCCCCGAGTTGTAAGGACCCAGACTCCAGGGTAGATGGCAACCCTGGGGCTCTCACCCAGAGGTCCCCAGTTCTCAGAGGTCCAACACTGCTCCCACCCATGGCACAGTTCTCAAACTCTGTCCTCTCCACTCTGGCCAGAGAAGCTCTAGTTAGGCGAGTGTAAGGTCTGCAAAAAGCATGAAAATGGCTGGAAATCAAACTGCCAATGATACTTTGGCAGCCCCATTGATCTCATCAACATGTTAGATTTGCTCAGAGAGATGCTCAAATGTCTGCACACAAGAACATTAGCAATTCATGTCAATGATCTGATTATCTGCAAGTTCACAACTATTTAGCACCTGGTCAGAGTGGTCATATGTGCCACCTTAAATGACACTGGGGACAGCCTGGGCAGGTAAGTTAGGAGTGTCGCTGCCCTGGCCAAGGTGGGGGAGCAGCAGAGGTAGGGGGTGCTGGGAGAGGTGAGGGGTCTCCGGGGAGCATCGCTGTGCAGGCAGAGTGTGGGAGCTTTGGGAATGGGCCCCACACATGGAGAGAGGAGGGTTGGGACTCTGCTGGCCCTAGAGCCCTGGCAGGTAGAGCCAGCTCACCTGTTCTGCTTGGCCGATTCTGTCCATTTCTGCCAATTTCTATCCTACGGCTGCAAGTTTGATCTTAAAGCAATCTAGCAGAAGAGGCAGCAGGCACCCAGGATGCTGAGGAGGTAGACACTTCAGGTCACAGGAAGAAGCATTCCAATGACCACCCTTTACTGCACACATACAACATTGAGGTCACCTCGGCAGATGCTGGAAGCCATTCTGATGTCCATGAACAACTGCCTGATGTCCTGCTCGTGGACAGGTGGAAACCCAGGCTGGAGGCCTTGAGAACACAAGCAAGGGGACTGGCTCCTGCTCCTGCTTACCTCTAACAGGATCTTCATTTGTCTTGCTCATCTGCCACTCAGAGCTCCTTGAGGATGTGGCATCTTTGCCCAGTACCATGACTGGCAAATAGAGACTAAGGTCCTGGGAGTCCTCCCTGGGTCATGTGGAGAGATTTCACCTGAAACTCGTTTTTCTGGTTGTCTGGCCTGTTTCTGCCAGAAACCGGTTCTGGCAGAATTCATGTAGCACCAGGTCTCTCTCGACACCATCATATATACGCATCTGGCCAGAGGAGAAATGGATTTTAATCCAGTTTGTGTTCCTGCATTAGCGGAGCCCATGGATGCCCAGTCTGCTGGAGGATGCTAGCTCCACTCAGGTGCTGGGCCTCAGTAATTTAAAATTAACTCAACTCTTTCAGCATTAAAAGTAATGGCTCTGTCAGAACCCGAGTGCGGGATGCCTAATTTAGGGTTTTACATGCTAATTCTGAATAAATGGATGTGTCATGAGAAGGAAGGTTCTCTTTCTAAGTGCATGAAGGCAGCCCATGAATTAGGGGAGACCATTAAAGTTACATCTTAGTGTCTCAGGCTCCATGATTGCCAGACCCAGAGCAGTCGTGGAAGCCTGTCCACCAAGCGCCTCCAGGGCATAGCCTTCAGCCTCCCTATTGAAATGATAGACAAATGTTTTATTCCTGGCAGTCTCTGACTTTGGGGTTCAGATTCCCCTCCTTGAGATGGGCTGGAAGCCCAGCATGTCTTCCAGGTCACCCACGTTGTGATGGCCAGTCTGCAAGGAGACATTGCTGGGTCCCAAAGGCATCAGGCTGCGGGCACTCGGACAGCGGAAAAAACTGGCTCTTCTCTGTCCACTTTCCCTCCTGGGTCTGCACACCAGAGAGGAATGCAGGGCAGCTTGGCATACGAGCAGAGTCACCTGTCTCAGTGTGTGACTCCATGAGTTTCCTGGGTTGACTGGGCAGAGACCACCTCATGCGCCCACCTCATGCAGTGCTCCCCATGTCCCATCGCCCTAAGGCTTCTGAGTCTGGGACTATCTCTGGTCCACAGGATCCCTGAAGAAGCTAGGATGGAGTATTGGTTTCCAGCTCCCAGACTCACCTGTACCATTCACTCTGGCCTGTTTGGGACAGAGAGACTTGGATGTAAAGGTCTCATGCACTCTGGCTTCTCTTTAGGAACACAGAGGCCAGTAGCCTTGTTCTGAAGCTTGAATAGCGTGTGCTCTGAGACCCCAATCCATGACTGTAGTCCCTGGTGTGTGTGTGGGGGAGGGGGGGGTCAAGCCAAGATGAGGTGGTGGTGGTGGTCAGCCTGGGCCTGACATGCAGCCTCAGTTAAGCCCCATTCTCCCCACAGCTCCTCTGCAGGCATTAGTCACAGCCCAGCCCTCTGCGCCTTTCCTGATGAAATATAAGGAGAGAACCCAGGAGGGGAGAGAATGTTTGTTGGGGTTTTGACACTTAGCAAAATGAAGCCATGAATTTATTTCCCTGCTCTAGTAAACCTAATGGGCTTCCCTGGTGGTTCAGATGGTTAAGGAATCTTCCTGCAATGCAGGAGACCCAGGTTCAATCCCTGGGTCAGGAAGTTCCCCTGGAAAAGGGAATGGCCACCTGCTCCAGTATTCTTGCCTGGAGAATCCCATGGACAGAGGAGCCTGGTGGGGCACATCCATGTCGCAAAGAGTCAGACACGACTGAGCAACTAACAACAGTAAACATAATAGTTTCCACGTGTTCTCCATGGATAAATCAGGTCCACAGGCTCCAGCACACTGGTGGACAACTCATTTCCTGAAGCCATATCAGTGAGGCTTATGCAGTTTCTGGGACCAGTTGTGGCGCGGCCCATTTCTTTCCGCTGACCTGCTCATCACACAGTCCTGACCTGGCACAGGGCAATGCCCACAGATAGAGGGCCTGTGGAGAGACCTGTCCCAGTTGCTTGATCTTCCTGCAGGAACTGGATCGCCATTTGGAAGGTCATGAGACCTTGGCAGGTGTGGAAAGCAGAGTGTGAAGCCCCAGCACATGGGACCCTGCGCAAATCACAGGGCAGGTGCAGCTTTAAGGGATCCCTCTGCATCCTCGCTGTTGCTGGGAAGGCTGAGCTACTCTGTAAAGCCCCAGTGTCTGAGTCCAAGGGGCTGTTTCCACTTTTAAATGCAGAAAGGAAAGGAGTCCCGCCTTGTTCCCCAGGTTCTGGCCTTTTCTATGTATTTGCTTTAAGATGAAAAAGTGGAATCAGTGTTCAGAGCCTTTTTCACTCCCACAGATATCCCCACAGATAAATCAGGTCTGCCGGCTCCAGCACACTAGTGGTGTGTTGGTCCCAACTAGACTCAGAGATCCTCTTTAACTTCTCAGATTTGCCCCAACCAATGTGTTTCCCACCTCTTTCCCCCAAAGTATTGAGCATGGTGAGGATCAGAGCCTTTGGAGAAGCTCCCTTCCCCAACGGGAGCTGGTCTGACCCCTCCATCACTACCACTCCTGGGGACCCCGGTGCTGGCGTCTGTCTTGGGCTCCTCACCATGGGGCCTCTGAGGATACTCCTGTGTCCTCCTGGATACCATGAACCCCCCCGGGGGGGGGGCAGGACCCTGCCCAAATCTTTTATGTCACCATAAGAGCTCTGCATGGTGCCTGCCCACTACAGCTGCTCAACACCCTTTATCTAACTGAATTCCTGTCTAAATCAGTTCCAACGTCACTTGGTTCCCAGAATGAGATGTATAAAGTTTGTTTGCACTTCCATGGGAAGAACAAACCTTGAAATAAATGCTCTGTCAATATTTCCTCAAGTTTTATCTCTCAAAGGAGGTGAAAACTTAAATGTCTTTAGAGAAGACTGTTCCATCTTTTTGGTGAATCCACGTGAACAGCCCCACAGGGTGTGAATGAAAAGCACTTACTCTCCCAATGTGCCCTGAATTCAGGAACCAGGGTTTGGATGGGGGAAGCAAACTGACATTCGAGATTGATCCAGCACTGGATCTCACACGGAGATGTACTTTGTAGGGGGAGGGGGCGGTGGGAGGTGGGGAGTAGCTCTTATAGTTCTGGATTTAGAGAGCAGGGTACCTGCAAATGGTGGTATGTTGGGGATAAGCAGTCACTCTGGGTCATAACTGAGTGCATAATTCCACTTGCAGGAAGGAGACAGCCACAGAGACTCCCTGTGACCAGTTAGAGGGAGTACAGATCATCCTGTTCTATGCTATTGATGCCTCAATGTGGGAAGGTTCAGTTCAGTTCAGTTCAGTCGCTCAGTCATGTCCGACTCTTTGTGACCCAATGAATTGCAGCACACCAGGCCTCCCTGTCCATCACCAACTCCCAGAGTTCACTCAGACTCATGTCCATCGAGTCAGTGATGCCATCCAGCCATCTCATCCTCTGTTGTCCCCTTCTCCTCCTGCCCCCAATCCCTCCCAGCATCAGAGTCTTTTCCAATGAGTCAACTCTTCGCATGAGGTGGCCAAAGTACTGGAGTTTCAGCTTTAGCATCATTCCTTCCAAAGAAATCCCAGGGCTGATCTCCTTCAGAATGGACTGGTTGGATCTCCTTGCAGTCCAAGGGACTCTCAAGAGTCTTCTCCAACACCACAGTTTAAAAGCATGAATTCTTCGGCACTCAGCTTTCTTCACAGTCCAACTCTCACATCCATACATGACCACAGGAAAAACCATAGCCTTGACTAGATGAACCTTTGTTGGCAAAGTAATGTCTCTGCTTTTGAATATGCTTTCCTTCCAAGGAATAAGTGTCTTTTAATTTTGTGACTGCAGTCATTACCTGCAGTGATTTTGGAGCCCCAAAAAATAAAGTCTGACACTGTTTCCACTGCAGGTCAGGAAGCAACAGTTAGAACTGGAAATGGAACAACAGATTGGTTTCAAATAGGAAAAGGAGTATGTCAAGGCTGCTTATTTAATTTATATACAGAATACATCATGAGAAACGCTGGGCTGGAGGAAGCACAAGCTGGAATCAAGATTGCCGGGAGAAATATCAATAACCTCAGGTATGCAGATGACACCACCCTTATGGCAGAAAGTGAAGAGGAACTAAAAAGCCTCTTGATGAAAGTGAAAGAGGAGAGTGAAAAAGTTGGCTTAAAGCTCAACATTCAGAAAATGAAGATCATGGCATCTGGTCCCATCACTTCATGGGAAATAGATAGGGAAACAGTGGAAACAGTGGGAAGGTTAGTTCAAACAATTCCAAGGATTCTGCTGTTCTCCTCCAACTGATCTCCCAGTGACCATAATCAAGGAGGGTGGAGGTGGGACACCTTCTCCTGAAATAATTGGACTCATCGACTGTCAATCATCAGAGCAGAGGGAATCAAGGAAGAATAACTAACAAGACTGGCCTCAGGCTAAGGACTGTTTCCTTCTCCAGGGCTCTTCCCAGGCTGGATTGGTTCCAAGGCAATGGAGGCATGTGTGTGGACTCTGTCTTTCCAAGGATAGGTCGGCCCCTTGCACATGGAGGCTCGCTGGCAAGAAGTTAATTGCTGTACGGGGCCCTGAGCACACCTCATGAGGCTGGCCTGGGCCTGTGGGCTATGTGGGTAGCCTCATCTAGACCGAGCCTTCAGTAAAGTCTTTCCAGGGTCGTAGCCTGACCTCAGCTGTGTTAGAGATAACCAATAAAAGGGCCCACTCCATGTTCCTGCCTGGTGGCCAGCACAGAGTCAGCCCTGGGAGGGAGGTGGTCTCTGAGCTTCCAGTGGATTCAGTGGGCAGAGTAGACATCAGCCTGGGGGGCCAAGCAACAACAGCAGTGAGCACTGCAGGGAAGGGGTACAGCAACCCACCAGAGATGCTGGCACCCTGGGAGCTCACTAAGACAAACAAGGGAGATGTGAGATAGGGACTGGAATCCAGTGTAAACTTGTGTGAGCTTGGAACACAAGCAAACAAAACCCGGAAGTAGATACCGCCTCCGTGAGACTTCTGGTGAAACTGCCAGGGCATAATGATTACCCAGATTGTGGCCCCGGTGGCCACCCCTGTGAGGCCAGAACCCTCTTTCAACACTGACTTAAGCTTTAACAGATTCAGGGTGCCGGGCCTGCCGCAAAGATAAAGACTTTCTCTCGAATGTTGCACATTCTCAGGAGCTTCCCAGAAAGGCTACCTGCACGCTGCCCGCCACTTCCCGCCGCCCCAGCACATTCGCTCGATCACGATAGTGCCACAAGTCTCCTGCATGCACGCCACGCTCTGCACCCACCCAAGCCTTGAAACTAGGTCTCATGCCCTCACTCAGTATCAGCGCCCGCCTCCTCACTCTCACGTGGCTCCACGTGCATCCGTCTGCCTGATGTGTTTTGCTGGCTCCTGCCGGAAGGAGGAAGTTCTGTACGTTACTTTTCAGGATCAATGCAGCAAGTTCCAAGTGATGTGTGTGGTTAAAAAAAAAAAATCTCTGCCCTCTGTGCAAAGAATACAGACCATTATGTGCTTGAGAGAGCTGCGCTCAGCCCGCTATTTGTTGTTTGTTGACTGCTATCAAATACAATAAACTGAAATAAATCTCTGGGAACAGAAAAATTAAGGGACCTAAATGTGCTATTGTTTTGATTCTATCCTGAACTCATGAAATGGTACTTTTCTTCCCTTCCCAAGTGGTCAGATAAATAAATTAACTATAAAGTCTGAAAGAAAAACACATCCATGGAAAAGTGCTCTTCGAGGCCATAGACTACTCTGTCCTTCCTTCTCTCCCTTTCCCTCACCAGAAGCTTCTGATTTCTCTGCAGGTCCCTGAGATGAAGTTCATGGAAAGAGGCTGGTGGTCTCCCCAGAGAGGTAGCCCATGCCCTTGGCTCCGGGAGTTCTCCCTGCCCTGGGTTCTCCTCTCTCCAGGTTCAGTCTCATTTCCCACAAAGGCAGGGTTTCACCGCTCTGCCCAGATCCCTGCAGCTGTCATTTGGGGAGGTCCGCCCTGGGAGACTAGAGCCTTGCTCTGTTGTTCCCTGTGAGTATGAAATGCCCAGGAATTTTCTCACTGTCTTAAGACAGGGTGAGGGAGTGCATCACCCTTAACCCAAAGCTGACAGGTGGGAAAGGCACAGCCCCTTAGCTAGGATTGAAAGATCTTACTCTTAACTAACCCTCCAGGGTGGCCTCTGGGATCAAGCATGCCCACCCTCAGTGAGACTTTGCAGGGCACTCCACTGTGCCCAGCCTCTTCCTCCTCCCTATTGTTTCTCTGCCTGCCTTCCCAGTTCCGCTGGAAGCACTGCCTTACCAAATCCACGCACACAAACCTTGGGCTCAGGACCTGCTTCTGAAAACCGTTCCTAAGCAGTTCTCCAAGGAAGCAGTGAAAAGAGAGGCTGGGGTGGGGTGGGGGTGCAAGATACGCTCCCCCTGCCTCAACCAGAGCAGCTCTGCCAAAATCCATCTTACCTTATGGGATTGCTTGTGGAATCCTTCCTTAAAGTTTGCACTGATTAGGATAATTTTCCAAAACCACTGACCAGGGATGTTATAAAAGCCACGTCACTGGTGTGGGCTAAGCACCAGCCTTACTTTAGGTCAAGGGTGAACTTTCTCTATGATGTTCCATTAAAAGAGAGGGCTCCAGATTAAGCCCCCACCCCACTTTACCCATCCCACGGCTCTTTTGTGGAATCACATGCGTGCTGTGCTGTGCTTATTTGCTCAGTCATGTCCAACTCTTTGCAACCCCATGGACTGTAGCCCACCAGGCTTCTCTGTCCATGCGGATTCTCCAGGCAAGAATACTGGAGTGGGTTGCCCTGCCCTCCTCCATGGGATCTTCCCAACCCAGGGACTGAACCCAGGTCTCCCACATTGCAGCTGGATTCTTTACTATGGAATGACATACTCTCCCCTATACATGCAACAAGTAGAGGGATGCTGATGGAAAGCAGGTACAGCATCAGGTTTCCCAAAGCCATCCAGGTAAACATATCCCAGAGCCAGGAATTAAAGGTATTTGTTGTTATGTTTTGTGCTTTGTTCTGTTTTCATTTTGATTCTTCCAGTTGTCCAATAGATTGAGTCAAACACACACACTCACACACACTTAACCAAAACCAATATTCATTCTCAAGGCAGTGCCATCTAAACTATAAAGAAGAAAAAAATTCCCAACTGCTCCATCATTTATTTACACAGAAACTTTCCTACAGTGAGTTAGCAACTCACAACACCTTGAATGGTACTTCTGGTCCCTCCCTTCATTTTCTGTTCCCATTCTGGGCCCCGCTGGCCTTCCTGCCAGAAATAAGACAAAGATACATTGCTGAGCCACACTCCCTATGGCAGGCATTACTGGGCAGCAGAACTCCAGTCTTTCCAGCCCCCTTTTTCCTTTCTTCTCTCACTATGAATTTCAAGTCTCCTTGCACAGGGGGTGCCTGGGAGGCCCAGTTCTGACCAGTGAGATATGAGGGAGTTCTCCTGGCGAACGTCTGAGAATGACACTGTGCTCCTGATAAAAACGACAGGTACAAAAGGAGAGTGTGCCAGTGGGTCCTTCCTCCTTCTTCCTGCTTTGAACACAGATTTCATGCCTAGAGCTGCAATGGCCATTGTGTCATCATGAAGCAAAAGCACTTATGAAAATCCCATAAGTTAAAGGTGAGAGAATGGAAAGATGGAAAAATCCTGAAACCTTGATTACATTGCTGAGCTGACTGCCAACCTCCAGACTTCTTAACAATAAATGTCCTTGATGTTCAAGCACAGTTAATCTGGTTCTCTGTTACTTAGAGTGAAAAGCTTTCTCAACTGATAGACACCTCTTAACGGCCTCTCTCTTAGCCATGCAAAGGCCCAACAGAAGCTTTGTAATGACTCCCCATAAATACTCCTTTAAACCAGCCAAGAGCCCTCCCTACCTCTGTCCAGAGTCAGGTAAAGATAAACACAGCCCCCTTCTCTGCATATCCTATCTCCTAAACTAAGCCCCTTAACAGGAAGATTGCATTTTTTTATGTTCTTTTGTCTCCTCAATAACACCTAAACTATATCCTATACACAGAGAAGATGTTTCGAAAATTCCTGGTGAATTGTGCTGAGCCAAGCATTTGTTAGTTATTCTTCTAAACAATTGAAGTTGGCTTCCATTTAGCTTTTTTTTTTCCTATGAACATGTCTCATTTCTCTATTATCTGAAACCCTCTTAGGGCAGAATCTGTGTCTATTTATTTTATCTGGCTTTGAATGACAAGCAGGGAGACTATTCTCAGCATGTGACTGCTGAATATGGGAGGCTTGACTTGGGGGAGTGTGTTGAATACAATGATTGACTTTCCAATGCCAAGTCCACCTCTGGTGACAAGTCTGAGTCAATCCTGGTCATTATATCCTGCTCACCAGTGACCGGTTCAGGAGGCAGCATCAGACCCCACCCCTGTCAGTGAGATCTGAATGGAAACCTGCAGGGTCCTCTAGGAAGGTGTTCTCATTCCTGCGAGGAAGGCACAAGGAGAGATGGGCCCATCCTTCTTCCTCTTCCTGCTGTGTCTGATGTGACCGCTACAGCCATCTTGTGACCCAAGGGGCCTAGGCTTGTAATGAAGTGACTCCTGGGGGTGGCAGAGTGTAGAGATGGAAAGAACCAGTGTTCTTGACTTGAAGACATTATTATACTATGAATGGAGGGTCCCACCCCACCACCAGCAGCTCTGGACTCTGTTTCATAAAATAATGAATTTCTACATTTTAAAGCCAGTATGAGTCAAAATTTTCTGCTACTTGAAGCTCAATACATCTTAAGTGATGAATTTAATGGTGAGGCACTATCTCCTCATATTAGCTGGCGGAGAAGGCAATGGCACCCCACTCCAGTACTCTTGCCTGGAAAATCCCATGGATGGAGGAGCCTGGTAGGCTGCAGTCCATGGGGTCGCTGAGGGTCAGACACGACTGAGCAACTTCACTTTCACTTTTCACTTTCATGCATTGGAGAAGGAAATGGCAACCCACTCCAGTGTTCTTGCTTGGAGAATCCCAGGGACGGGGCATCCTGGTGGGATGCCGTCTATGGGGTCGCACAGAGTCGGACATGACCAAAGTGACTCGGCTCAGAAGCAGTAGAAATCCCTGGCACTAGCCCTTTCTCAGGTCTCCAAGAAGTCAGACAGCTTTACTGACAAAGAAAATAATTTATGTGATCAGGATGCTGAGATGTGTGGGATGAGTCTGGGTCCTCAGCTGGCCAGGCCTCTCTCTTCCCAAATTCAGATTTTCTCAGGATCTGCTTGTCATTTTCAAGGAGACCCATTAACTTCTTGATTTGCATCTGAAAACCTCTGATGACTCACAGCAGAGAACGAAACCACCAAGGGAATTTAGGGTTTCTCCCAAACCCCAACTATTATGCTTGCTGATACCTCCGCTCTAGATATCCGAGAAGACTCTCAAGAGTCCCTTGGACTACAAAGAGATCAAACCAGTCAATCCTAAAGGAAATCAACCCTGAATATTTATTGGAAGGACTGAGACTGAAGCTGAAGTTCCAATACTTTGGGCACCTGATGCAAAGAGCTGAATCATTGGAAAAGACCCTGATGCTGGGAAAGATTGAGGGCAGGAGGAGAAGTGGGTGACAGAAGATGAGATGGTTGGATGGCATCACCAACTCAATGAACATGAGTTTGAGGAAGCTCTGGGAGATGGTGAAGGACAGGGAAGCCTGGTGTGCTATGGTTCATAGGGTTGCAAACAGCTGGACACGACTGAGTGACTGGACAACAACAACCAGCCTAGATGAGCCCCAGGGCAAGGGAAGTATAGGATGAGTCCAAATGAATGGGATCCTAGTATGGACCCAGAAAGTCTAGGAATGATCTGTCATGGCCCTTGACCCTGCCTACCATGTAACTGAACAGTTGTAATAACAGTGCTTTGCCGAGGACAGAAGCCCTGATGAACTCCAAAGGACACCCCACAGGTCAAAGGGAAAGTCCCCAGATTTGACAGACAGAACTCTGGTCTTACCATCTGAAGATCTGTGCTCCTTCCTACCTTGATCACTTTGTGTACGCTTGGGCCAAAGCTTATAAGTCTCAATTTTTTCATCGGTAAATGAGGCAGTTATTTCTCATCATCTTCCAGAACTTTCCTATGGTTAATGTTTTCTACAGTCATAAGTATTTCTGAGTCAATTAATAACCTTCCATCAGGGTGTGTGGCAGCTTAACAAAGCCTGGCCAGTGGGAAGCCTATCTGCCTCCCCACACATGACTCTCTTAATAAAAATATCACCCCAAAGGTGTTTTCAGGGCTCACTTGCACAGTCAAACTGGGCTAGAGGGAGGAGATGGAGTAAAATTGTGGACTTCACCCTTCCATTGATTTCCAATCAACACCACCTCCTGTAATAGATGTTGAGATTCAGCTATGCCTGGCTGGCTAACAAAATCTTGGTCTAACACACAAAGAGCAGTATGAGGCGAGGGGGAGGGGGAATAACATTTTGGGTAGAAATGGTAGAAAATTTTTCAGCTCTGGAGGACTTTTAAATTGACTCATATCTTGAAAGCTATGTTATTTTATATCCACGCTGAAAGGGTAATATCAAACTTATGAAATATTTACTAACTTGGCTGCATAAACAACAAATCACCTCTTTTCCATTAAATATTTTTGTGAAAGATATTTTAGTAAAATACTGCAGCTTGCAATTTAATTACAATGAGTAATTAAAACTTAGAGCATAATCATTTTTGGCAAAAAGTCAGTTTTTGTTAAAATTTTAAGATAGAAAAAAGATGCATATTATGATCATAATACTGTTAGTAATTAAGATAAATGCATCAATTATTAAAGATGCAAACATGTCAAGCAAGCATAACTAATTATTTGAGCATGTTAACAGTTGTTTAATGTTAACAAGCAGTGAATTATTAAAGACCCCATGTGTCACATTCTGGACTGCATAAAATATAATGTTCTGGAACGTTTTATGATTTTCAGGTTTTCCTTAGATCTTCTCCATCGGATTAGTCATAAAGTTAAGATAACTTGCCTTTAAAATGTATTTCTAAAATAATTAGCTGTAATCAGGCTAGGAGAGGCCACAGTTCTGAGATGGTGCAGCAGAGAAAAATGCAGCAGATTCAGAGAGAAACTGCAAACCCAGTGCTGTGTCTGCAGGGAAGACTTATGAAATTGGGGGAAATGTTTCCTACTAAAGGTCCAGCACTGGGGGAGAAGTCAGAAAATGTGGTGTTGGTGCAAAAAAGCCGGGGGGAAAGGCATAGCTCACAGGGAGCTTTATGTTCACGTCGCAGCTGTATATTTCTTCTTTTTTCTATTTAGAGATACACCTTCTTGAAAACAGCACTTCACGCAATCATATAATCAAGATGCCAATTAAGACACTTGTATAAATCACATGCAAAGCAATGCTTGGATTATTTTTGACTGTCAAACCGCAAATCAGCGCCGGCAACATTCTCACTGGAATTCAACCAGTCCTGGGCACTGCCTCCCCCCATACACGAAACAGGGCCCTCAGGGAACCCATCTGTTTGCAGGCCTGGAGAATCAGTTGGGAAACATCTTATTGGGGTCCCTGAGCCCCAACATTTGGCACTCACTTGGCCCCTTACCCTCCATACTCAGTGCTTCCAAATAGGGAAAAGGGAGCCTCTGGGGCCTGAATAAACCTCTCACGGGAGCTGGATGTGGATGGAGGCTGAGAGGAGCAGAAATAGGTGGTGGGGGAGTCTCCTAGACCTGCCCCCGCCTCGGGCCACAGAGGTGGCCAGGGTATGCCCACCTCTTCGGTCATCAGAGCTGCCTTCCGTAATCCTGTCTTTTTCTCATGCACGGAGACTGCCACCTTCCCAATGCCACAGCCATGTCTACAGCAGCCCACTCAGCTCCTGCTGAGATCTCCGCCAGGCTCGAGGTGTCAACAGTGTCAGGCAGACACCCTGCTCATAATCTATCCCAGTGAAAGAGGAAAAGCCAAACACAGGAGAAACTGGAAGGCAAGGTCTGATCCTGTCACTAAATAAGAATCTTCTAAGGATGTCCACCTATTCATCCTTCTACACGTCAAATCAACCTTCTTCTCAACACTTACTGCATATTGGCTGTTCTTCACATCATTCCAGGTATAGGAGTGGGACAACTTCCTGGGAAGATAATGTTATGTTTACTGTTTATTGGGGGGAGAGGGGAGCTCAGACCCTGCAGCATGCAGGATCTTAGTTTCCTGACCAGGAATCGAGCCCACACCCCTCTACCATGGAAACATGGAGTCTCAACCATGGACTGCCAGGGAAGCCCCAGGAATATCTTTTTGTCTTAATGAAAAGATAGTGAAAGTTAGTCACTCAGTCATGTCCGACTCTTTGTGACCCCATGGACTGTAGCCCACCAGGCTCCTCTGTACATGGAATTCTCAAGGCAAGAATACTGGAGTGGGTTGCCACTTCCGTCTTCCTTTGTCTTAGTATTTATTTTTATTTATTTATTTGGCTGAGCTGGGTCTTAGTTGTGGCATGCAGGATCTTTGAACTCTTAGTTGTAGCATGTGGGATCTGGTTCCCTGAGCAGGAATTGAACTTGGACCCCCTGCAATGGGAGCACAGAGTCTTAGCCACTGGACCACCAGGGAAGTCCATGTGTTTACTCTTGAGACTCCATGGTGAGAGCCATAAGCTCAGTTAAAAACTATTACAAATTTCATGGAAAGGGGAGCTTGTAGCTCAGGGGGAGCCGGGGTAGAAAATTGTTGGTCAGAGAAATCTGGGAGGAGAAGCAGAAGGAACAGCAGGTATCCTCCCCTTTCCTTCATCCTGGACGAAGTGCTGAGTTAGCTTTACAGGGGTTCAGCATCCATGCCAACAGCCTTTCACCCCGTCACAAGCACGAGGGGCCTCTCTTCCAGAAGGGCCTCCTTTACCTCCATCACATCAGCTGCTCTCAGAAAGTCCTTCAGCCACAGTGCTCTCCACCACCTCGTTTCCAGCCAGGCTACCTGACTGTTGCGTACTACACAGACCCACAGCCTGCAGTTCCCCAGCCCTGGCTCCCCACACAGGCGCAAGTCTGGGAGCAACACTAGCAATTTCATATTCATAATGTTATATTCTTCTTATTGTTGTTGTTCAGTCACCCAGTCATATCTGGCTCTTTGCAACCCCATGGACTGCAGCATTCCAGGCCTCCCTGTCCCTCACCATCTCCTAGAGTTTGCCCAAGTCCACGTTCATTGCATCGGTGATGCCATCCAGCCGTCTCATCCTCTGACACCCTCTTCTCCTTCTGCCCTCTATCTTTCCCAGCATCAGGGACTGGGAAAGAACGGATGACCTTTCAGATGACCACAATACTGGAGCCTCAGCTTCAGCATCAGTTCTTCCAGTGAATATTCAGGATTGATCTCTCTTAATATTGACTGGTTTGATTTACTTGCTGTCCAAGGGACTTTCAGGAGTCTTTGCAGGAGTCTTCTTTTTTTTTTTTATTTTATTTTTAAACTTTACAATATTGTATTAGTTTTGCCAAATATCGAAATGAATCCACCACAGGTATACCTGTGTTCCCCATCCTGAACCCTCTTCCCTCCTCCCTCCCCATACCCTCCCTCTGGGTCGTCCCAGTGCACCAGCCCCAAGCATCCAGTATCGTGCATCGAACCTGGACTGGCGACTCGTTTCACACATGATATTATACATGTTTCAATGCCATTCTCCCAAATCTCCCCACCCTCTCCCTCTCCCACAGAGTCCATAAGACTGATCTCTACATCAGTGTCTCTTTTGCTGTCTCGTACACAGGGTTATTGTTACCATCTTTCTGAATTCCATATATATGCGTTAATATATATGGAATTTAGTATATATACGCAGGAGTCTTCTTAAGGGCCCCCAAACTGTTTAAGCTTTAGGTCCTCCAAACCTGCATTTTCTTCCAAGCCAGTCAGGATAGGCAGGGGTCTGATTCCCACATTACTTTGTTCCTCCCTCCCATTCAGTGTCCCTGGTCATGGCACAGGCAGGGCATAGGAAGCATCACAGAATGATGTCAGAGTGCCCCAGCCCATTCCTCGCCCATATCATCATGCAGGCATGCTAGGATCAGGCCTTGTGGGAACTAGAATTGCCTCCTTTCTGGACCAAGGAACGCTAATGGCAGGAAGTAAATCCTGCTTTCCAGAAGGCCCTGTTCAGAGTGGAACTACTATCTGCTCCTCTCACATGGCCCAGATTTGGGAAACAAAGAGCCTTAGCCAGAGCTGGGAAAGAGAATACTTAAATGGACATGGGTGGGCCAGGCTGAGCCTAAACAGAGATTGGCTGGCAGAGCTTGAGTCTTCCCTCAAACTCCAACAGGGCTCTGCAATTACCCATGTGGTCTCCACATAGGTAAAGAGGCCAAGAAGAAAACATTATGGACCTCAGTCCCTGGGGTCAGAGATTGGCAACAACAGGTGTTGAGGCTTCCACCGGCACCAGGATGACACCAGGGATGAGCCATGTGAAAGGATGGATATGTTTCTCATGTTTTATGAGAACCAGGTGACTCTGGCTGAAGGAAATGCAGAACCACCAGGCACCTCCTTGCTTGGCAGATCTGCAAGGACCACAGTGCTCAGTGGGAAAGGAAGATCAGAGCATGCTGCCCTTCTTGGGAGGGAAGGCAGAACAGCAGTTGCAGACAGGCCCGACAATGGGAAGCCCATGCAAGACGTTCCTGCGGACACCCATGGCTCTTACCCTGGCACCCTGACACTGCAGCTGGCCCCACAGTTCCTCTCTCCACATCCTGGGCACATGGTCACCAAGTTATCTAAGCCAACGGAACATGCGATGAAGGGAAATGTCTGAAGCACAGTTTTGAGGGCAGTGGAGGTGACAAGACCTCATCTGATGGTGGAATTACAAGGTGGACGGAGCCTGGGTCCCCCCGTGGAAGACGCTTCCTAACACCTAGACTCCCTAGACGTCTCTACACATGAAAAAGAAGCGTCTTTTGTGTCGATGTCACTACATTTTGGGATCTGTTTGTAACTGAATTTTAGTCTGCCCTAATATAGCAAGTCAGAAAATGTATGTATTAATGTCATTGGGATATGATGATGGAAATTGTGTTAGGCTTTCCTTGGAAAATACAATGCCCAAGAGAGCTTCCTTTGCATGTATCATGTCATCCAGTCAAGAGGGGCCACATGTAAGGCAGGTATCACGTGTCACTTCACTCCCACCCTAAGGTAATTCTCACTGATGTCTCTTTGTAGTGAAGATTTTATTCCTTCTTTCAGCAGCCGCTGGTGGCAGCTCTAGGTAAAAAGCAAACCCGAACTTAGTTAAAGGAAGCTCCAGCAAAGCTGGCAATTCTCCACTATTGTTTTTATGAACCATTTAGAAAAGCCAGAGTAAGCTCCCTACTGGAGTTTGTGGCCACATCTAACATTGAGAATGTGCTCCTTCTTGGGCAGGACAGAAAGGCCCTAGGAGCCTCGCGCAGAGTTCTAAATCCTGGAGCTCCAGTGTTCCAGATCCTGAAATTGTGGGTCTCCCATCTCAAGCTTGAGCACTCGCGGCTGAATTAGAGTGTACCGCTGGCGCTGTGCCAAACGCATTCCTTCATGTGTCAGCCCTGAATCTCTTCATATGTTAGGGTGAGCTGCGTGTACACTAGTCTCTTCACTTCCAAGGCAGTTTCACCATCTGTTTCTATTATGGGAGTTTATGGCACAGAATACCTCAGACACCAGAGCCTCCATTTTTTTCCTGGCGTGCAGTGAAAGCACTTTATTGAACAGAATGATTAAAAGGTAGGGGCCTCCTTAATTTTTCCCCATTTTTCTTGGCACATTATGGAATTCAGAAGGATTTTTACAGTTCATTTTATGAAGATGAAAGGTGATTTGAAAGAAAATTAAGAAATTATCGGGGAATGTAAATGTGGCTGCAATTCAGCTTTTAAAAATCCTTTAATCTCATCATGATTAACTGGATTTTTCATATTGTTTCTGAACTACAGATCTTTAAGAAGACAAAATTGAAGCATATTTTAAAATTTGCAAATAATTCTGGAGTTTGATATCACAGGGGCTCCTGCGTCTCTGTATTTTAAAGCCAAAGTAAGACAGCTATACTATGAAGTTTGGAGTCAAAGGGTTTTTAGGTACATTCTGCATCACATACATAGATGATCAAACTATATAGCTTTGAAGGAAAAACAGGAAAGAGTTGAAATCCCACGTAAAAATCTCATATCTCAGAGTCTGCCTTGAGCCTGAAATATGTCTGCTGTGCACATATACACATACGTGTGCGAATGCGCACAGTTCTCTGTGTTCTAAATAATCCAGCGCATTCTACAGAGCAGCTGCAGGGACAGTGTTCACTCCAGCCTCTTTTTTTTGGGGGGGGGAGGCGGTCTATTCTTGGAAATAGTTATGTCCTTAGAGGACATTAAAGTGGATGATAATGACCTGTGACATCTTTGAACCTGGTAATAAGAAAAAGCCAGAAGAATCCTGTAACTTGCATGTGGAAGTGATAAATGCATCATATAGAATCCCCAAGAAATCTTCTCTTTGTGTGTGGAAAGGCATTTACATGGGGAACAAATAGAACTTGAATACGAGATTCTGCATTATTGATCAAGAACGGGCCCCCACTTGTATGCTGTCCAGTAAATTTCTTCTTACCTTAACTAGTCAAAGAAACCAAAGGTGAAGGAGACAAAGATAGAGGGCCCGCTAGACTACTAGGCTCTCGTAGTCTCTTCCTAATGTTTCCTCACTGACTTTCCTTATTAAACATTTATCACATAAGGTCAAAGCCCGCCCCCATGATATCACAGTCAAGGCTAGCTTTAGTGTTAAAGCATCGGTACTACCATGGTGCTAGGACAGAGTGAGAGCAGAAACTGGCTGTGTCGCTGGAGGATTCAGACCTGCACCCAAATGCTTTAGATGAATCTATTCTCCCCTCAGCACCTCTGGAAGGCTCTTGGTAGGAAGTCTGCTTCATCTCCCTCTCTCCTTCCTCTGCAAAAGTCCACTTCCCTGACCTGCTCCACAATCCCAGGCTGTGCTGGGCAGCAGTCAGATCAACCCTGTGCATCCTTGGGTGTGAGGGATCCCACTGGTGCCTTCACTGCACACCTGCTCTTTGCGCCAAGCCCTTTGTGAGAGTGGAGTGAGCCCCTGAGATAGGGAGCCCTCCAGGCACCTTTCCTTTTTTTGAAGTAAAGACTCTAGGCAGCATGCGGAGACAACAGAAGCTTGTCCTCAGTGGGCAAAGCAACCTGATGGGCTTCTGCAGAAGCTTCTGTTTACAGGGCACTTGGTTCCCCTATCCTGCACAGACTCCCCCGCTAATAAAAAGCAAGATTTAGGGGAAAGGCACGTCCTTCAGAACCAAGGAGCAAACACAAACATATGGCTCTTTATCAATAACTGACAAAATCTTTAGCCTAGACCCACAGCAAGAAGAAATGTGAAAAAATGGCCACCTTATACTTCCTGAATCTAAGCCACAAAGCAACATTCTTGGCAAAGCCAGTGAGTTGGAACACAATAGATATTGCCTGGGGCCATGGTAGATGTGTTGCTAGCACAAAACTACCCCAGCACTGATTCTAAGAACCTGCTGGGAATCTCACAGTCCTCTTCACAACACAGAGCCTAGGGCTGTATTGTCACTGGCTTCTTCCTGGCTGCCTGTCATTCCACCACCTATGAATTTGTTATCTGATGACAAATTATTATAAAGGGCTTCCTAGGTGGCTCAGTGGTTAAGAATCTGCCTACCAATGCAGGAGATGTGGGCTCAATTCCTGGATCGGGAAGATCCCCTGGAGGAGGAAATGGCAACCCACTCCACTATTCTTGCTGTAAAATCCCATGATAGAGGAGCCTGCTGGGCTACAGTCCATGGGGTCACAAAGAGTTGGACATGACTGAGCATGCACATATTCAGGTTATAAGTCATGGGTTTCTCATGGGAATCAAGATTAGTCAGAAAGGGCAGCAAACCTATAGCACATTCTGAACAACCATAGCATCCTGAACAACCATAGCATCCTGAAGATGTAGGCACACATTAGGACAAAGGACTAAAAGTGTCCTGATAAGATTACAGTGAAGGGTGGCAGAGTATGCTACCTCAAAATATCCCACTTTGGTATGAGTATTACTCTCTTTCTTGCCTAAGAGCAGAATATAAATTTACAAAGGTGTTCTTCACCTTATTTCTACCAGGAAGGACCAAGATTAATCCCCAGGTACAACTTAGACCCTTATCAATGAAGATAGGATCTTTGCATTTCCTAGCCACTTCTCCATAACTGGCCTCCCCACACCTTTCTTTCTTTTGTCTTCAGCAGAAGATGATATTTAAGCCTGAGTTCTAATCCACATCTGAGAGTTATTCATTTTCCCTGGATATCTCCCATGTACACGTGAGGTATATGTTAACCGTGTTTCTTTTACTCTTGTTAATCTGTCTTTTGCCATGGAGGCAGGGGGGTCCCAGCTGAGATCCTAGAAGGATACAGGGAAAATTATTTTTTTCTCCCCTATAACAGTCCCCTGAGGTGCACAATAGTTACCTTCCTAGGTAACTTCCCATCACCTGATGTGGTGATTCTTCACTTGTTTCAAGACAGATTTCTCTGAACCAGAATTGTCATGAAGGGGTTAAATTACATTGGCAGGTTTTGCTCTGCTCACCTGGTCCCCCAGTAGCATCAGGCTGCACTGGTCTTTTGAGATGGATTGGAGGATTTGACTCAGAGCAGCAGTGTGTGCTGACAAGCACATGATCTTTACTTACTCTAAAGCACCAGGCTAGGTGTCCTCACGCTTCACGACTCAGTGGCCCACCCATGAAGTACAGTGTTCTGAGCACACTAGGAGGTTGAGGGGTGCTAGTACAAACTGACTCAACAATATACATTTTCATTGGCTGAAAAGGCCTACCTATCTTGGTAAGGTAGGCCATTACATTAAGGGGTACTAAAAGGAAATTTTTCAACTGCCTTCATTCCATGACTCTGCTGAGTCATGGGGAGGTAAAGGACTGCAGAGAAGTGGCTTCTGTGGTGCCAGTTTACTCTGAAAGGCACACTGCCCACAGAACAGAGCAGCAGCATCTTCCCTTGCACACTCCATTCTTCCTTGACCCTCAGCTTATCTCCCCATCTGCAACAAGTTGCCAGAAGACAGGACATGTCAGAGCTATTTCATCCCCTCGCTTAGCATGGCACCAGGCAAAATGTATGCACGCCATAGATGCATGAGAACCAAGGCTTATCATGTGAACACACATTTCTTTTTCGCTTGCCTTACAGAACAATTCAACATGCACACGGTAAAGAGTATAATACAATGAGGTATAATTTACACACCACCCAGCTCTGACAATGATCATCATGGGCTGTCTTGTTTCATCTATTGCCCCCCTACTCACACCCCTCACTACCATCACCAAGGTGAACTCCTGTGACACACATAAATCCCAGAGAATATTTCAACTTTTGTCCCCCCCAAAATAGAAATAGATAAATACTGATTTTCAGTTTAATCAAATATTTCCATGTGTATTTCTAAAAACAACATTCTCACACCTAAACAATGAGAGGCATTTCTTAACATCGTCAAACATCCAGTCAGTTTTAAAACATCTGCTAGACAACAGGGGATATTTTATTTACTTATGTGTTTACAATAGATTGATTTGCTCTTTAATCTCTAAATTGTCTCTATTTTTCCTCCCTATATTTTTAATTGTTGAAGAAACCATGATATTTGCCCTGAAGACTATTTCTATGCTGGATTTTGCTTTATGCAGATTGCATTTCCAGTGTGTCCTTTAGCATGTTTCTTTATTCCCTGTACTTTCTGTAAACTGACCCTTAGATTTAGAAGCTGGCTTTTTTTTTTTTTTTTTCCATTTTTGCAAGACCATCGCAGAGGTGGCCCTGTCCACTTTTAGGACCAGTTGTGCCTTTCCTTGTGGTGGTGTTCAGTTGCTAAGTTGTGTCCAACTCTACAATGACCCCATGAACTGCAGCATGCCAGGCTTTCCTGTCCTTCACTATCTTTCAGAGTTTGCTCAAACTCATGTCCTCTTGTGGTGTTAGGAGCCATTAAAAATCATTGTCTGAATCTTTTTTTTTTTCAAGGATTAAAATTCTATCATTCTTTCTTCCTTTATTAGTTGCAATATTTCTATAAATGGTAATTTTATCTTATCAAATATTTGGTTACCCTAAAGTATTGTTCTTAAAGGAAAGGCAAATTAAATGTTGGATCCTTTCTCTCTAGTTATCAGTTTTCAGAATGAGTGGATTTTCTGGACTCCAAAGGTGGCCAATCTTATTTTCCTGAGTATCACAGTGAACAATCCGCTTCAGTTTGTGTTCATATCAACACTCTCTGGTCACATCTCTGCCACACCTCTGGTCACTCTGCTGGTCTCTGGCCAGCAGAAGCCTCGGATTGCTTCATATGTTCTTTCACATGACTGCAGTCATCCTTGACAGCTTTCTTGTATAACAAGATGTTCTAAGTTTATCTTATACATTTCTTGCCCTGTACATCAATCTTGAATCAATCATTTTGGTGAAAAATGGTATTTAGAGACCACAATCTGGTGGTCACGATTCTCAGTACATTGTATTCAGGGCTTTTCAGTGAACAGATAGGAAATAATTTTCCTTCTTCAAGAGAAAATACATCAAAAATTGAAATTGGTGCTTTAAATTTAAATGTAAGTTTTAATTTTGATTTTATATCTCTTTTCTTATAAAAATAATATTCTAATTGCATTAATATAATTTCTTCACTGCTTCTCCTAATACATACAACTCTGTGTGTGAGGGTTTCCAAATAGCAATACAAATATTATTACCAATCATATAATATTGAAAACCATTTTTCAGGATTTGTGTGTGTTTCCTTAAAATATAAACCACTAAGAACTCTATTTTAAGTGCAACTGAAGTAAATTTTCTGTGTCGATTACATAGCCAACTCAACATGCATTCAGTTGTATCTGTTTTATTTTTCGTTTGTAGGAACAGCTTTTTAAATTTGGAGTAAGTTGTATTTGATAATTATGTATAATATTTATCTGGTTCAAAAATCAACTTTTTTAGACAAGTCTAGCTTCTACCTCTTTTCCTTCCACTCTTTTTCTCCCCTCCTCTTGTAACAATACTTATGGCTTGTAACTTCACTTATTTAATATATAATATATACTGCTAAGTCACTTCAGTCGTGTTTGACTCTGTGCGACCCCATAGACAGCAGCTCACCAGGCTCCTCTGTCCCTGGGATTCTCCAGGCAAGAACACTGGAGTGGGTTGCCATTTCCTTCTCCAATGCATGAAAGTGAAAAGTGAAAGTGAAGTCGGTCAGTCGTGTCAGACCCTCAGCGACCCTGTGGACTGCAGCCTACCAGGCTCTTCCGTCCATGGGATTTTCCAGGCAAGAGTACTGGAGTGGGGTGCCATTGCCTTCTCCAATAATATATACTAATATCCCCCTTTTCTTAAATAATAGCATGCCATATGATTTTTTCTCTCTCTCTTGCTTTGTTTTACAAAACTATAAATCATGAAGATCATCCATCACACTATGTGAAGATATATCACTCATTTTTACAGTGATAAAATACTTTTTCTTGACATCCACCTCATTCTTAAGAACCAAGAAATCCATCTAGAATGAAGCTACAAATCATGATGGGTGGTTGCATATTTAGATGAAGATAGCTGAAATAAGTCTAGACTTGAATTGAGACAATAGTATTTGAAGCAGTACTAATAGCAGTAGTGGCAGTAGTGATAGAAATAATAAAGCAATTATTGCTACTGCTATGTCTCAATCACGTACTCTGTGCCTGGAACTATCACCTCATATGCTTTGATTTCCTGCAGCATTTCATGACTTACAAATGAACTACAAGAAAACTACCTTCTTCTGCATGGATACAGCAGCCCATGGCACTGCATCAGTGTTCTGCATTCAAGTGATCCTTTCTTCAGTGATACCCAACACAGTCAAACTTTCCTAAACATTTCTGTAAATGTATCTAGTACATTCTAAGCCAAGATTTCACTGGAATTCAGGCCCCCTCTGAAATGTCTTGTGAAGCCTTGGAAAAATCCAGGGACCATAAAAATTCCCAACTGAAGGCACTTAACTCAAAATGGCCCTTGGTGAGTGACGAGTAGAGTTAGAGTATCACTAACAAACAGGTGCTGATAAGCCTGGGCAAGGTCAGGTTTCACCAAGACCCTACAGTATGCTCAGACAGGGAGTTGATGGGTTGCAGCCGTGAGGGGATCCCAAGCTGTGCTGGTGTGTGGTACTGACCCCATTCCCACTCTTTGTTAAATGTTCCTGCCTGTGAGTGTGACCTACCACGCCCATGAGATGACTTGAGGGGAATTTGCTTGACTACGACTGACATGTTTTTTGCTTTTTTTTTTACTTCAAAATAGCCGTATTTCCAGCCAGCAAGTCATGGTTCCAATACAAATGGGAGTATGGGAGTTAGTTCTATAGCCAATTCTAGGCTATGGATATACCTGTGGTAGAAGCGTCTGGATTCTGCACCCCAGCACTGGGCGTAATGAACATGCTTCCCCCCACAGGCTCCCACAGACAATCCCAGAAGAGAGAATGGAAGTGGCTCCCTGCAGGGGCCCCACTGGCATTCCCAGTCAGGCAACTTCTGCCATCTTTAAAAGTGCATCAGGACCTCATAATTTTTTCAAAAGACTTAGAGTGAAGTAAGTCAGAAAGAGAAAGACAAATATGGTATATTAATGCATATATATGGAATCTATAAAGATGGTACTGATGATCCTACATGCAGGGCAACAAAGGAGACATGGACATAAAGAACAGAATTTTGGACCAGTGAGGGAAGGAGAGGGTGGGATGATTTTTGAGAATGGCATTGAAATATACATATTAGCATAGCTAAAATAGATATCCAGGGGGAGTTTGCTGTGCAGTGCAGGGAACCCAGAGCTGGTGCTCTGTGACAATGTGACAACCAAGAAGGGTGGAGGGGTGGGGAGGTGGAACGGGGGTATAAGAGAGGAGACATATGTATACCTATGGCCATTTCATGTTGATGTGTGGCAGAGGCCATCATAATATTGTAATTATCCTCCAATGAAAAATTGTGTATATATATGTGTGTGTATATATATGTGTGTGTATATATACACATATATGTGTGTGTATGTATATACATATACGTGTGTATATATATGCGTGTGTGTATATATACATATGTGTTTGTGTGTATATATACACATATATGTATATATGTGTGTGTGTGTATATATATATATATACACACACTAGCCTTGCTCCCTCTCTGTACAATGTAGATAACAGTACAAGTACCTACTTCACAGAACTGTAAATGAGGAAATTCACCAAAGAGCTCAGTGGGGTGCCTGGCATAACAGCAGTGCTCCCCAGCGTTAATGAGCATGCCATGCCTGGGTATGTGGCTATATATACTGGAGGAGTTTGGGGTGTATATATATGTGTATACACACACACACACACACACACACATATATATGAAGACTTTTAGAAACAATATTCTGGGAGGTACGTATGCCTTTTGATTATGGGAGTCAGCTCCAGCTCATGTTTTCAAACTCTAGTGGGCACTGTGACTAGTCCTGCCAACACCTGAGATATCCACCCTAAATGCTTTCGTGGGGATCCCTCCCAGCTTATAAATCCTAGGAAGAAGATGGTAGACATTGATTTCTGTAGAACGCTCTTGGGCACCCTGCCTAAACTGAGGGTTTGCTCATGCCTCAGAGGAGGACAGGCCATTCCATTGTCAAGATGTACCCAGGGGTGGCTTTGCCAAGACTTGTTTTCCAGCTGTCTTTGGCACACCCATTCCTGTCACCAAGATGCAGTATCCAAACAGAACCCTGAGGTTTCCAGCAACAATCCTTGGGCTGGCTTCACTGCAAATCATAGAATAGATGAACACAGACACTCAACATCAGTGACGTGGGCACCACACAGGCTGTTGGCTCATGGTGCTAGGCGATGCTGACTCAGGACAGCTGTGCATCCCACTGAAGAGGCCCAGATGCAACAAGGGTTTACCATGCCCGCAACCACCTTCCCTGGACCTCATAGCAGTCTTGTATCTGGGGATGGGAGGGAAATGTGCTCAGAATGTGAACTTGGGTTTCAATCTTGCTCTACCACTTCCTGTCTGAGCTGTGGCAGGTCACTCAGCATCCCTAGCCTTGCTTCCTTTCTGTACAATGTAGATAACAGTACAAGTACCTACTTCACAGAACTGTAAATGAGGAAATTCACCAAAGAGCTCAGTGGGGTGCCTGGCATAACAGCAGTGCTCCCCAGTGTTAATGAGCATGCCATGCCTGGGTATGTGGCTATATATGCTGGAGGAGTTTGGGGTGGAATTGGCACAATCTGGTGGCTCAGAGGTTAAAGCGTCTGCCTGGAATGCGGGAGACCAGAGTTTGATCCCTGGGTTGGGAAGATCCCCTGGAGAAGGAAATGGCAACCCACTCTAGTACTCTTGCCCGGAGAATCCCATGGAGGGAGGAGTCTGATAGGCTACAGTCCATGGGGTCGCAAAGAGTCAGACACGACTGAGCGACTTCACTTCACTATTCCCATAAAAAAATGATAAGAAGAATTTTCTGCCCTTGCCTATCATATTTCCAAGGCTATGATAGCTTACCAGTTCACATCTTCAAATCCTGGTTTCCTAAGCAGACTAACTCTGCTCTAGAAAAAGTTTTGAGTGAAAATAAGCATATTTCCTTCTTCTGTCAAAATATATCACATTTTTCTTTGGGGAGTAAGAGGCTAACCCTTACTTGTTAAAGTAAATTATACTGAAATTTAGAGTCTGAAACTTAGGCCAGTAATGCCAAATGCATCTCCTTTCCCATGATTCCAAAACACCCACATGCAGACCGTGACCCCATCCCATGTGCTGCGGGGTCCCTGCACGCAGCTCCTTGGTGAATGAAATGAGCAAAGCCTCTATTTTAATTTATGGGGTTATCTGTATGAGTCACATCTTTTGTGAGTCTCCCTTATTTCTTGCTAAAGGACAAATGCATATTCTTTATATGTCTTGCTAGACAAAACATGGCCAGCACAAGGAAACCAAACATAGATTAAAAGGGAATGAACAATAAAGGCAAAGGCAGACCCTCAAGTTCCATTTCTAGCTCAGATTTTGAAATAAATTCAAGGCTTTTATTGATATTGAGACTCTCCTCCAGTCACGGCACTGCAACACAGTTTCAGATCTGTATGTTCAGACTGAACATCTTCCCCCAAACCTCACCTAGAGCAGACCTCCAGCCCACTGATTGATGTGTGTGTCAGGCCAGACATACGCTGTCACTTCCATTTCTGATGGGAGTGGGAAGCGTGCTGGGCTGGGATGAGCTGTACTCAGTGGACGACAACCTTCCACTGTCTACCACCTGGATTCTGCATTTGCATATATGACCACCAGGCAACCCCACCCCAGAGCTTATCCGTTCATCACCCATTGCCATTCTGGAAGGCACAACTCAGACGTCAGGGTCCTAAGAGTTAAATCACGAGCCTCTCCACCCCAGCCCTGCTCCTCTGCTCTGCTCCCTGTGATTTATGGAGGGTTCCAGCCCTGAAGGGAACTGACAGTCACTCTCATTTTCTTGCATTTCCCCCCCTTCACGGCCAAGGTCATGAGCAAGGGGGCCCCTCCAAGTTTTCTACACTCGTCCTCCTCCACCCTTACTCCAACACGGCCTCATGAATCATCCCGTCTTCACATTGAACTCCTGACGCTTCCCTAGCACCAAACTGCCCGACTTCCGCAATTTTTCTTCATTCTCACTAACAATTTGGTAATGAAATATTGATTTTTAGTTAGATTCAAATAGATGTTATTAAGTTTGCATTGATAAATCGTTCCCTTTCTCAGGCTGGAAGTACCTCAGTCAAATTCTAACTGTGCTTTCATACCTGGTGATGTATTAATCTGACGTGTCTGTCGGCCAGGCTGCCGGGGCCCGAGCTGGGGTGCCAGTCTAATTGCCGTTACCTCACACGGAGGGAAGGATTCTAGCTTGTGGGTTGTAGGGATTTTAGCCCTAAGACCCAAGAGGGGACACATTTCCTCTGGGGCTCCTACTTTTTAAAAATGTTTCATTTTTTCACGAAGACAAGCCTTACATGGCATGAAAAGGCAGCCCGCTAAATTTCATTCCCCCCACCCCGCCACTGCCACTTGACAGATAAATACCTAACATCCAGACCACATGAAAATCGTTGGGGCAGATCTCATGAGCAAAGGGAAGAAGCTGTGGCCTGCTCCAGCTCTGAGCATGTTGGCTAGGGAGGGTCTGCCATGGGGATGGCTGCCTGCCTTTAACTAGGAACTTTTGAATGGTCTATGTGGGCAGTTAGGTAAGGAACTTCGGTTCCACTGGCTTAGCACTCACTCCTGTTGCCCTTTCTCTACCCTTCTCACTTCCCTTCACCTCTCTCCAGACCTCGTCCCACAAATCTCACTCAACTGCTCCCTCCTGGAGTACACCTGCTCGCTGAAGCAAGTCACCTAGGACTCACAAACCACGAGAACCTCCCAGAGGCCAGCCCTGGGGCGCTGGCCACTCTAGGGAGGGTGGTTCTGTGCTCTGGGAAGACCTGCCCCTCTTCCCTGGTCACTCTGTCTCGGCTAAAATGAATCACTTCATTCAAACTGAGCTAATTATCAGTTCTCCATCCTAGTCTTAATAATTGTTCAGAGTAGACACAAGACCTAAGATAGACCAGTCAGTGTTGCCTCCAGAATGGTTTCAAACTGAGGGAAGAATCCTTTTCTCTCTTGTTCAAAACAAGAGCATGGGCCTGGAAACACCGAAGGCGCGTCCCCTAGCCCTGTGTGGAAGAAGCTGGTTGCCCGTAGTCAAGGGGAAGGCTGACTCTAGTCCAGGGTCTCCAACAACATCACTTATTTTCCTAACACTGAGCACCAAATCTGGCTCTGGTTTCTCTTACTTGCATCCAGCAGCCCAAGGGCCTGCTCCAGTACCTCCTTATCCACTGGTCAGATTAATCTTCCCGAGGCTGAGCCTGACATCACATTTCTGGCCGTTCTCCAGTGATTTCCCACCGCCTATCCCATTCCATTATGTCACAGATCCTTAGCCCAACATTCTAGCTTCTCTAAGACCTTCTTAACCCACCACTCCCCACAGTTAGCTCCTGGCACAAGTTATCCAAGTACTTTCCTCATTTCTTCAATTCTGTATGTTTTCTTGGGCCATTTTCTATTCTTAGAGTGACTCCCTTTATGCGTGCATATCTGATCACTCCTTATTCTCCTTCTAGATGACTTCCCTAGGCCTGAGCTGCAAGCCATTCTTCCTCCACATCCACCTCCCATTATAGGTTGTAAGAATTGCCTTCTCTGCTGGACAGGAAGCCTGCCGGGTGATGACCTATACATGACTCAGCCTTCAATTCCAAGTGGCTTACACTATGCCCATGCATGTGGTAGATCACTCAATATAAATGTGTGTAGCATAAAAGTATTAATTCATTTACTCATTCATTTCGTTCTTACCATAGTCCTATCTATTCTTCAAGGCCAAGATTAAACACTACCCCCTCCTCTGAGCCTTCTTGGGTTTCTTCTATCAGAATTCATCTCTCATGGCCTTGTGTCCCCATATCATATGATTTTCAACTTCTAATTAGCATGTATTAATGTGTAAATTTGTATGCATTCTTTTAACAAGGATTTCTGAGTATTTACCTCCTTAAATTACAAGTAGTTCCTAGGGTATCTGTTTTCCACCCTTGACTATAAGCTCCTTAAAGACAAAAATTAGATTTATTTTCTTAACAACTAGAACAAGGCTTGAAAAGAGCTGAGTAAATGTTTATTGAATTGATGGATTTAATTGAATAAATTTAATTGAAATCTATAGATGAGAAATACAATGTCCATGTTTGAGCCACAGGTATTTGTCTCATGCCAGCAGCAAATGATAAGAATATTGAAAATCAAATTGGTTTAAACAAAAAAGGAGAATTTGTTTGCTCATATGTCCAGGACTAGATCTGGCCTCCTGCCCTGCTGGGCCCCTGATATCAAATAACGTTATCCAGCTCTGTCTTTCTCCATGTCTCCTTTCGTTTCCCTCTGCATTAGCTCCAGTCTCAGATAGTCCTTTTCCTCGTGGTGCCAAGATGGCTGCCAGAAGCTCCAGGCTTGCATCCACTCCTTTCAGTAACTAGAGGAGAGATGATTTCTCTCTTTCAAATGTTTCTTCCTGAAAAGACTTAGGAAGTCTGACTGGCTTAGGTCACATGACCATCATTTGGGCTACTCCAATGGAATCATGTGACCTGAAAATAAGAGGAATGATCTCTAGCATAAAGGAGATACTGATGCCAGAAGGAAAGACATGGATGCTGGGTAGGCAACTTCTGCTTTCTCCCTGCAGAAGTTGGCCTGATGCTCACAAGAGCACAATACTGGTTTCTCTGCAATTCACTAAGCAGGGGAGCTACCTTGGAGGAGAATAGGAGACATTTGTAGATACAGAACTTTTCAATGCGGCTTCTCTGGGTCTGTAAAGAGATTGTGAAGAACAACTGATCACAGGGAAGCAGTGGTCTCCCCCTACCTTTCAGAAGACAGGAAGATAGGATGAGACCACGGCCACCATTCTCAAGCCGGAATAGGAAATCAGGTACCTGCTCTTTCAGACTTCTTCTGAATTTCTTGGTCTGAGTTTTGGCTCTGTCCAGCATTACATACTGGTAGTTCAACCAGTAAAGAATCTGCCTGCAATTCAGGAGACTCTGGTTCAATTCCTGGGTTGAGAAGTTCTCCAAGAGAAGGGATAGGCTACCTACTCCAGTATTCTTGGGCTTCCATGGTGGCTCAGAGAGTAAAGAATCCTCCTACAGTGCAGGAGACCTAGGTTCAATCCCTGGGTCAGGAAGATCCCCTGGAGAAGGGAATGGCTACCCACTCCAGTGTTCTTGGCTGGACAATTCCATGAACAGAGGAGCCCAGTGGGTTCCAGTCCATGGGATCACAAAGAGTCAGACATGACTGAGCAAGTGACACTTTCACTTCCCACATTACAGAGCCACCACAGGCTGAGAAAGGCCATGTTCCAGATGTCTGAATGCCAAGGGTGGACAGTACCAGTAGATTTCAGGCTGGGAGGTGCTGTGTCAACAAAGGTCCCCAGTTCCTGGGTGGCAGGACCCACCCCAAGTCAGCCTAGAAAGATCTGGATGTCTAGACCCTTTTCCTCAATGTGGACAGTTTGAAGATACAGAGAATCTCCACCACGCAGTGGCCAGAGGCCTTAGGCAGCCCAGGAGAGCTAGCTTCAGGCATCCACCTTCTGTTTCCAATTTCTTCCCTTCAGTATCATCAAGGAAAACAAAAGGATCAGGTAAATGTATAATTGGTATCATGCTCCCACCATCCCCATACTTTCACCAACACCATCCAGAAAACAAAGGAAGTACATCTGGGGGTCTCTTCCTCCTCCACTATCTGAGCCTGTCCTCTGTCTGAGCTTCTGAGTCAGGTCTGAGCCAATTATCCAGAGAGGACCCAGGCCTCTGCAGCTTCCACAACTCCAGGGCTTGTGGCTCCCGCTGCTCACAGGCCGAAGAAGAGCCAGACGGGAAGGGAGGGAAAAGCCTCCAGTTTGGCCCCTGCTGTTTGGGTTTCCCTTCTGTGGCTGCAGTGAGTGCGGTTTAGATCTGATTGATTTTATCTGTGAAATGAGCTGAAAATCCCTCCCAGCGAGAAGTACTCATCTCCGTCCTCAGCCCAGACACTCCAGATAAATCAGATTGCCCACCGCACAGAGCATGCATGGACTGAGGGCAGAGCAGAGCCAAGGATGGGAAGTCAGGACAGCCGCTCAGGGTACCGACCGGCCAGCGGTGTAGAGGCTGGGGCTGAGGATGCTGGTGCCCTCAGCTCTCTGGTCATGACTGCCCCATCTTCAACACTGGCTGCCATCCTTTCGGTTTCTATAAAAGTAAATTCTAAGACAAGGAAATGAGGCAAGGTGTTGATTTGGGAGATGATCCTGTGGTCTTCCCTGGTGGCTCAGATGGTACAGAATCTGCCTGCAATGCAGAAGACCCAGGTTTGATCCCTGGGTCAGGAATATCCCCTGGAGAAGGGAATGGCAAGTCACTCCAGTATTCTTGCCTGGAGAATCCCATGGACAGAGGAGCCTGGTGGGCTACAGTTCATGGGGTCACAAAGAGTAAGGATGTAGGAAACAGAGCCAGGGAAGAGAAGAGATCCAGCAAAGGGCGAGTTCTAGGGAAGCTTACCTCTGGACACCCAGAGTCGATCCCAGGAGACATCCTCTGAGAGGTGTACATTGGGATTGTCCTGCTGGGGAACAAGGCCCTGGGGGATTTATCTACTATTTCCTGTGCTTTGGGGTTTCCCTGGTGGCTCAGCTGGTAAAGAATCCACCTGAAATGTGGGAGACCTGGGTTCCATCCCTGGGTTGGGAAGATCCCCTATAGAAAGTGAAAAGTGAATGTGAAAATTGCTCAGTCATGTCCGACTCTTTGCAACCCCATGTACTATACAGTCCATGGAATTCTCCAGGCCAGAATACTGGAGTGGGTAGCCTTTCTCTTCTCCAGAGGATCTTCTCAACCCAGGGATTGAACCCAGGTCTCCTGCATTGTGGGTGGATTCTTTACCAGCTGAGCCACAAGGGAAGCCTGGGAATATTGGAATGGGTAGCCTATCCCTTCTCCAGCAGATCTTCCTGACCAAGAATAAAACTGGGGTCTTCTGCATTGCAGGCGGATTCTTTACCAACTGAACTATCAGGGAAGCCCTATCAGGGTTGGGAAGATCCCCTGGAGGAGGGAACTGCTATCCGCTCCAGTATTCTGGCCTGGAGAATTCCATGGACTGTACAGTTCATGGGGTCACAAAGAGTTGGGCATGTTTGAGTGGCTTTCACTTTCACTTTCCTGTCCTTTATTCCTGGGTTGTTCAACAGCCCTGTGCATTTGGCCTGCCTTAGTCATGGGGCTGTGCTCCCTTGGCCAGAGACCATCCTCCATCAGAGATACAGGAAGCCATCATCATGAGGAGTGGCATTGTACGGCCGTACCAGTAGGGTCAGCCCTCTCTAGCTCCTTAGCATACCTATCCCTCCCATCAACATCCTCCACCACCACTGAGGCCATCTTCTACAAGGTCTGCAAGTCCTCATTTGCCTCAGGAAGCCTTTCCCAATCCCTCCACCCAGAAACAGGGCATGCCTCACTCCTAGTGAAGAGACAGATGCACAAGCCCTGCTGGAGGGGCAGAGAGGGACGCGGCTCTGAGGTCATGATGTGAGCAGGGGGATGGGAGGCTCATTCCCTGCACAAGGGCCAGGGCTGCCTCCTCTCCTTCCTCCCCATCCTCTGCAGGCTGCAAAAGTTGGCTCTCCACAACTCACAGGACATTCATGCGAATTATTATAATTCCTCTCTTCATCGAAAGAGACTCTGGCGCGGTTGTCTAAGAGTCACTGATGAAGCTGACGTGAAAAATTCAGTAATTGGTTGCCAATATCCAATTACTCTGAGGTAATATGAAAGTGATGGGGAAGCCAGCCAAGAGGCCACGGCCCAGGACCGTCGAGCACACAGAGGCAGCGGAGGCTTGGCTCAGGCCCATGAGACTGGCCGTGTGCACAGGATAGACAGCAGATGGGGGGCACAGGGAGCCCCCACTTCAGATTCCTCCCCAGGCTGGCCCTTCGCTAGGAGAGCCTTTCCCTGGAGTCAGAAGCTGTTCAGGGCCCTCCAGGAAATGGACCTGCCTGAGGAGGGAGAGAGGAAATAAAGAGCATCACACTAGGGCCTTGGAGACCTGGATGCCAGCCCCTCTGCTGCAGGCCAGATGCCTCATTCCAGCAGGTCTTTATGGCTCCCAGCAAAGCAGGAAGTGGGAGCCTGTCCCTGCCTGCCTTCACCCCCAGCTGTTAACTAGGTCTGAGGAAATAACTGATGTGAAGACAGGTTTGCAAACTGAGGTGTGGGAGGGATGAAGGTATGGGTGCTGCTCCTTTCTAAGCAAGATCTCGAAAGCTCAGGCCTGGGAGAGTGGCCTCCAGGGAGCTGGGAACAGAAGAGCCCAGAACACACTCAGTAAGTGCTTGTGGAAGTAATTACAGTGGCCACCCCCACATACCCGAGGAACTTGCTGGGCTCCTGACCATCCCCCGAGGGCGGCCACCCCAGCCTGGGGGAAGCAGCTCAGAGCCCCGACGCCCACGTCCAGGTCAGGGGTGAGGTCAGGGGCTGCGCAAGATAAGGATGCACCCTTCTGTTGTCCCTGCATTGCATCATGTCTGCAAATAAAGGGAATAATTCAGTTTCCAGGACTCTTAACCTTTTCACTTGGCATAAATTGTGATCACCCAAATAAATACAGGCAAATCACATTAAAAACATATATATACGAAGCTCATTTATTCAAGACATTTTCCAACTCTGAAAAATACCTGTATCTTACCAAGAGGGAAAAAAAAAAAAAATACAAGCTCAATTCAGAGCTGCATGCATCCATTTCTGTCTCCGTTGGCGGCAGATGCGGGTGTTTGATTCTCAGTGGCCCTGATGACCTCATGTCCCACCTCAAACAGGTCAAAGGTCAAAGAAACCATTTTTTTTTTCTTCTGCTCCAAATTGGCAGAGAAAGGGTGAGATGTATGAGCAGATCGTAATGTGGTGCCAGGAATGTTGGAGCAATAATCAATTGCAAATTATATCTTACCAAGTTAAGAGTCAAATGGAGGGGGCTGTGGCTGAATATTTTATCAAAGCAATTTAATAAGAATGTAAATGACCATCAACCTTTAAAGAGAGGTTTTTTAAGTGTCCTGGAGAGCTGCACCTCCTTGGCCACACGGGAAGTCTTTTCCTCCGTTTAAAAAGAGTCAGGATTGGAGTAAGGCAGCGGCCTGCACCAGCATCCAGAAGGGTGCACTCTGGGCAGTGGTAGTGGCCCTGGGCCTTAACCCCAAGCCAGGACCGCATCCCTCTGGAATCTGATTCCCAGGGACATGGGATCCGCACGCTCAGGGAACTGGTCCATGGCTCTCCTTCAGGCACAGTGCCTCTGCTGAGACCGTGGCCTCCCATTCATCACAGCTCGCTCGCTCGGGTTACAGAGAGGTCAGGCCTCACAAGAGGGCCACCCGGCAGGCAGACCAGGGCCCAGCCTGGGGAAGGGGACTGTTTGGCCCTCAGCCCTTTGAAATCCATGTTCCTCCATGATTCTCTACGGATGCTGTCCAAGAAAAGGCTCCCATATTTCTGAGAGCAGAGAAGAAATACTGCTGCAAAATACTATTCCTTGACATAGGTCAGTTCTGAGTGGACACAGGAGTCACATTTAAAAGGTGTGGGGAGGCTGAAAGAGCAGGCGAGGGTCTCCAGAGCACACAGGAGTCATGGGTTCTATCCCTGAATCAGGAAGGTCCCCTGGAGGAGGGCATAGCAACCCACTCCAGTATTCTTGCTTGGATAATCCCATGGACAGAGCAGCCTGGCAGGCTACAGTCTGTGGGGTTGCAAAGAGTCAGACACGACTGAAGCAACTGAGCACAGCACAATCTGTGGCTCAGAGGTGAAAACAATTTTAGCATCATGTCATCAACTAAACTTCATCAAGGATGCAGACTCTCCACTGTACTCACCAACCAGGAGAGCATTCAGGGAATTTGCACCCAGATAAGGGAAACAGAGCTTTCCACCTGATGGGTGGATGTGAAGATTCAACCAAGTAATCCTTGTAAAGCCCAGAAAAGCGCCTATAGCTGCTGGTTGCTGTTAGATTATTTTCAGCCCTTTTGTAACTTCTTAAAAGCCTAGCTACAGGGGGACAGGAGCTTGATGGGATGATAGGTGGATGGGGTAGGAAGTCCTAGAGGACCCTGCAAAGTTGCATCTGCTTCTTGCAAAACCAGAGCCTGTGCCCTTTTCAGGGAGATGGAACCTGAGAACATCCTTCTCAATGTATTTTCCTTGAATGTCCTCATCCTCCTGCACCAGCGATGGACAGTTTCAGGATCAGACAAGCCAGCACTAAGGGACTCCTATTTCCCTATTTCACCAAGATCACCCTTCTAGGAGCTACGCCTTCACAGGCTCCATTGCCTCATCTGTACCTGTCAGGGCCCTGCTGGAGCCCATGGGGTGGGAAACAGCCTTACCTTTGGGCTTTAATTACACCTGATTTCAGCTTCTGCTGAGTGATCACTCATCTTTCTCTAAACCTCCATTTTTCCCAGAACATTTCTTGATGTTATTAGAGCTGTCTATAAAATATGAATCCCAATTCCATGATAGTCATAAAAGCCATAAAATTCTATGTCTGCCATGAAAATATTACATGATTTATTTTTGTGTGAAGTACATATTAAATCTCAGTACTAGAATAGGACTTTGGCTCTTCAACATCACGAACTTTTAATAACACACACTTTGCCTTAAATTGCTATTATTTTAAGTTTCTTTCTTCATTTTACAATAGCTCCCAGTTCAAAATAGGATCAGAAAAAAGTCCTGGTCTTATTTATAGGTTAGAGTTAGTATTCATTGTAGCTTAAATTTTTTTCTCTTTTTATGGTGTTCATTTTGTTTTATATATGACACAATTTGTGTGCTTGATTTGTTTTTGTTTTATGCCAAGTGCCTTTGGAGAAATATCAGGTGATTAACCAAACCCCCTGACAATGGGTCTGATACCACCATCTCCAGGGTCACTGGGTGGGTCTGCATAAATCCGTACAAGTAAACAAGTAGCTGGAATGGAGAGGGAGGGAGTGGATTCAAAATGGGGCAGAGAAGGAGAAGCAAATATTGAGAACACCGCTTTCCTTTTTCCAAAGCCCCTAAACCAATACATAAGGATTTATCAAAGTTCTAGTATCTGGCAGTCAGCTAGACAGTGATGGGGCACATAGAAGGCAGAGGCTCATTAGAGAGATGAATTCACACATATGGACCAGCCGCAGGACACTGCAAGGCAGGGTTAGGCTACATGGCTCATCTTTGCATGTGTTGGGGAACCAAATGAAATGCAAGAATCAGATTTAGTCTTCAGCAAAAGGCAGGGTTTCAGTCAGTCTTGGAAGGACAAGAGTAATTTAAAGAGGAGAGGAGAGGAGAGGTGAGGACAATGTTTAACACAGGAGAAGCTAGCAGGACCCCAAATAAAGATGAAGCAAGATCAATGCCCAGATAAGCACAGCAGCAGTACAACCAAGCCCCAACTCAATCCCCAACTGGCCATTTTGCCAGCTTTTCTGCCCAAAGACCCACACCGCATTTCAAACAATACCAGGGCTGGAGGGAAGATTGATGTTCAGCCTGGAGGATACATGTGACATTTGGAATGAGTTGAAACTGATCTAAGAGATTTTCATTTCAAAAGATATCTGATATGATGTGTCGATGGGGTGTTTCACACACCTCATCAGAGTTCAAAGACTGCAGCCATCAGAATGGTGCTTCCAAGGTGGGAAGCAGATGTGTAGAACTGGAGCAGGAGGGGGTCTTGGCCTCTTCAGACTTGGCCCACCCGCCATCCGACATACCACTGGGACAAAGCCATGTGTTTGATCCAGACAGCCCTGGGGTCTGCAGCATCTTGGCATGGGTACAATGTATTTTTTGTATCCCCTTCTCTGACCCATTCTCTGAAATCTGCAAGTCCTTCCCAAGGCTCCCCAGGGTATAGTCATTCACTTGGAAGTCATCGGATGCTCCAATAAGATAACTAATGAGAAACTGCCAAATCCAGTTGTCTTGATTCTGTTGAGCACCCATCCATTTGACCACCTCCCTCCCCCATGGTACCTAGGCCTTAACCTGGGTTCCACATCAGGCAAAACTTGGAGCAAAAGCCCATATGCCTCCTACGCTTGTTAGAAGATGCAAACCCAGGAAGCAGAAGTGAGGGCCAAGGGAACTGAGGGAAGCGGGAGGCAAAGCCAACAGGAACTGCACTCTCTAGCTACTAATATCTGAGTGCAACTGATTACATAGCCTTGGAGGATGGTTCCCCATCTGAGAACCATATACAGGGGTGGAATGGCAAGAGTGGAAGAATTTATCCACCTAGTGGTCAAAGCTGTGCTCCACAGGACATTAAGTCTCCCGTCCTCCTGGGCTACACAAACATAGGCAGTGAGGGGGCCCCAAGGCGTAAACAGGAAGTCGTTGGCATGTGGGTTAGAGGCCAATGCAATTGTGAGGTGCCAACAGGTGCCCCTGGGTGAAGACGGGGTAAGCCTCCAAAAGCTCCTCAAGAAGCAGCAGCCAGAATAAAGCAGTGAGGCTAAGAGGATCTGAAAGGTGCGTGAGAGATGTCTGAAATGGGCCCCCATGTCCCAGAGAACTAGCTATGCATCCACTCATTTTAATGGCCATGGGGCTATGTCAGCTTCTCCTTGCAGATTCCTCCTGTGGATTCACACTGGAGATCTTTTCACCCTCAGGCCATGCTTCTGGCAGAGGACATCAGAGGAACTGTGGGTGAAGTACCTGGAGCAGCTTAGAGAGTCTCTAGGCCTTGCACTTCAGGGAACAGCCAGCCAAGACAGCATCTACGATTTGCATGCACCAAAGAGTGTCCAGAAACCTGTTTGGCCTACGTGGCAACTTTTGCAGAATGCAAGAGAAAATTCCATCTCACAATCATAACCAATGAGCCTTCTTTCAATATGAAAGCATCTACAAAATCAATCCCACAAATTAAGCAGATAAATCCTAATGTTCATTTTTGAAATCATGTAGCATCAAATAACATATTTTATATTATACAGAGAAGACCCAACTTGATTTGGGGAGTTCTTTGCAAATTGGATAATGCCACCACTTCAATTAAAGTAATAAAAGTAACAGGAAGATAAAATAAGCTAAAATTGTTCAAAAGAACTAAAGACTGAAATAGAAAATGCATATACCTCTAGTCTGACGTTTTCCAAAGAATCGTTCTCGAGTGAGTGGCAGTTGAAAGGACGAAAGATAGAGGCATCTGGAAAAATATTAAGAGTTTTGTGAAAGAAAATCAATCAAGGAAGATATACAAACCTGATTAGGAAAAGAAAAAAATGTATGCTGTAATATATGGAGCAGCCTGTGAATGGGTGGCTAGTTCCTGCAAGATTAGAGAAAATACCGGAGGTTGGAACTTCCTTTCCTTCCACTCTGCGCTTAGCATCACACACCTGGAAGCTTCTTGCCCAGCTCCAAGCACTTTGCTGAGAAAGAATATTTTTGCTGCTAAATGATTTTGGTCCCCAACAGCTCCTGCAACCAGTAGTTCTGAAACAGGCGACCTCACTTGAGAACGGATGGATCACAGCATTGACATTCAAGAGGGCCTTGTGCAAAGCCCACGCCCCACCGCACTGTCTGCTCCTGGGATTTTGAAAACGTTCTGGCTCTAAAATGGAAAGTTGGGGAGAGAATAAAGGTTCCAAGGCTGTGAGGTGCTCCTTTGGCAGGGAGGCCTGCTTTTGTTCCTAGCTGGAGGAGGGAATGTCTAGGATAAAGCATCACATCACTTAGCTTTGAAGTTGTAAATCAAGAAGGTGCCAGAGAAACAGCCTGCCAGGCCAAGAGGACAGAGTGGGTGCTGGTTTACAGGAAACCTGGGACGGCTCTCAGGCTTGCAGGGCAGGAAGCAGGAGCAGACAGCAACGCCTGGCATCAGGCCTCCACTCCAAGGCTAGCAGAGCATAGCCGCTGGAAAAATCGCTCCTGATAAGATGGCCTCTGCCATTACAAGAACCACCTGCTACCAAATGCCAAGCAGCTGAGTTAGTGGGCACGGGCAGGTGTGTGGCTGATTCACCTGACCCTGCCCTGCTGCTGATGGAAGCTTCACTCTGCTTCAACTTTTGCGCTGGCTGAATTCCGTGGGCCCTTTGCTTTAGTGGGATATTTTGATATCAAAATTCAATGAACAATATGAACAGATGTGGGAAATTAACACAAGATGTTGACAATGACTTTTGCCTTTGTTCAGCCAAAAACCGGAATACCCTTTCCTCCTTCATTTCCGTTTTTCATACTCATTAGTGTCTATCTAGGAAATAGTCTGATGGTTTGGTTTTGGTAACATGTTTATTTTTAACCTTGCATTCTTCTGCCCAGCATTCCTGTCGCCACCCCTTGGGCTGTTCATTACCTTGGAGGGAAGGTGGCCACTGCCCCCAGCACCAGACTGACTGGTGCAAAGTGGTGTCGAAATAGACACGGGAGTTGAGGATCTGCCTCTTATGCTCACAGTAAATTAAATGCATGTTAAAAGATTATCGCCTACATTTATCATAACAAGATTTTGCATTTATGTCTTTCTCTCTTTTTAAATAGGAATAAAGATCTCATATACCTTTTCTAATTTGTTATCTAGTATTTATTGTAGGAAGAGAGAGTTTTCTCTAATCACAACTCATTAAAGTCACATATTATTCACAATAACCCACCGCTAAAGACTCATCATAGTAGCAGGAAAGAATAAAAAAGTATTTTTAAAATGAAACTTCATTTTAAGCATTTCTGTTTGGAGACAGTCCAACATCTTAAAGAAAAGAGCAGAACGTGTATAATAAAATACCTTGGCAAAGAAAATTTGCCAGGAAAAAAAAAGAAAGAGAATAAATAATGCCAAGGAAAATCAAAATAACTTGCAAAAAAACAAAAAAAAGTAGGAACTCTGTGACCCAACTCATGTGCCTGCTTCTAAGTGTACCTTAGTGAGGAAAGAGGAGAGGAAAAAAAATCAGGCCAAAAATGTACCTACTCTTTATCTCTCTTATTTTTAATCACGGTTCCTTTGCATCTTCCAGCGCTGGATTCCAGCTCATAGATGTCTTGCAAGTAGAATGAAGGAATTGCTTCCCTCATGTTCCAGTCAGAAGTGATTTTCAGGGGATTATGATATGCACACAAGCCGACATGGTTCTCCCGAAAGTCACCCCACCCACAGCAGGCCACTGGGATGAGGGCGACCAACACTCAGTTTGCTGAGTGAGAGGATTCTGGCATCAGTTCTGTGGCATTTTCCACATGTTTAGCCTGAAAGAAGACATTTGTTTGGACTATATGCTTCTGTGTACTTTTTTAATGCAATAAAATTGACAGATGACTCCTTTTTGCAACAGGTTTGGAGAAAGGAAATGTGGTAGTGCTGCCCTCCCCTTTCTTCTTGATGGCTGTTTAGACAGCAGTCTTAAAAAATCACTAGTCACTAAAATCCCTCATGCCCATTTCATATTGTGTTGATTCATATTAAATTCATGACAACAAAAAAGCAACTTGAGGCACTTTTGGAAATGACCGCTCTTTAGCGCTGCTCCTTCCTCCGGGCTCGGTGGGCCCAGCGCCCATAAAGCTGCCTGCTGTCTGGTGTCATGAAAAGAAACAGCTTTGCCTGGGAATGCCATTACTGTGTAATGAGGCATGCAGCAAAATATACCTTCAGCAGCCACTTGATGAAGGCTTGCTGACACACCAGACCAGACAGAAATGTTTTTTTGTATGTTCTTCCTTATTTTGTCCATCAATCACATCATTAGTCAAAGCAGACGAGCCTGTCAGCCGGGCCCAGATGCGGAGTGGCAGGCGATCAGCGGACAGGTGTTCCAGCTCCCCCAAAACGAAATCCTGAAATGAGAAAGGAGCCAAGACCTTGTTTCAAGGGCTAGAATGTCAATGAGCGAGAAACAACACCGAAGGGAGGTGCTCAGAAGCGGACTTCTGAGGAGGTGACTGGCCTGGCTCCCTGGTGTTGGCTGACTGAGCCAGGACAGGGCCTCGATTTGGAGGAGGTGGAAGGAATTGAGAGCAAAGTCCATTCGTTTCCTGCGGTCAGTGAGGTATTCAAGTATAATATTCAAAGACAATAAGTAAATGAAACTTCCCTCACGACCTCCTTCGATAGCCCAAGTGCATAAAATCAGGTTGGGTGATTCAAATGCCTCAGGCCACCCAAGCCCATCCGAGCTGTCTGCCTGATGCATTTGCAGCCGCTTTGCTCATTTCCAGGGAAATCAGCCACCCCTGTGGTAGTGCCTGCCCCTCCTTTTCAGTGCATCCTAGACTCTCTTCCTCTGGGGCATTGTTTTTGTGATGCTTTCTGTCTGGAACTTAACAGGTTAACAAAACCAACCATATGGAGTCATCTTCAATGGTTAATGTCTAGCTTTTCAAGCAAGCTCCAAAATGAATTTGTGTAATGAGCTCATTGTTCAGTTACCTCCTGGTTATTGAGAAGGACTAGCTAGTCAAGTTCCCACCCCCACCTGCCCTGTTCAGCCGCAGTGGTCAAGGTGATGCTTTGTGATGGGCCAGCTGAGTTGTGGTTTAGCATGCACTCTCTTTTTTCCAATTTTAAAAATACACTATATTGTAAAACAGTTTTAGATTTACAGAAAAATTGAGAAGCTAGTAGACAGAGTTCTCATATACCCTGTACCCAGTTTCCCCTATTACTAACATTGCAGATTAGTATGGTATGTTTGTTGTAATTCATGAACCAATATTGATAAACTATCATTAACTAAAATCCATACTTTGTTCAGATTTTCTTAGTTTTTCCTGAAAGTCCTTTGTTCCAGGATCTCATCTGAGACGTCACATTACACGTAGTTGTCATGTCTCCTTAGGTTTCTCAGACTTCCTTGTTCTTGATGACCTTGACAGTTTTGAGGAGTATTAGCATGTTCTATTTTTTAATAAGTTATCTGTGCTTTCAAATGGGGAATCTGTGTGTATGTGTGAATGTAACATTCTTTACATTTCAATAAATAAGAGCACTTAGAAAGAAAGGGAGGAGGGGAAGTATTAGGAGGGAAGGAAGGGAAGGAATTAAGACCACTGAAAGGTCAGAAATCTTTACACAGCACCAGGGGAAAGATTCCGACACTCCAACCTTTCCCAGAGTTGACCTTTCCGAAGAAATGCTGAGCAGGAAGGAGGTGATACCTGATACAAGATTCAAACCCACACTTCCACCTTTAACTGAGAATTAAATCTGCAGATATTTCCTCTGGGATTTCCAAACAGAGAGCAAGCCCATCATTAATCTAGCCAGCCATTAGATGCCACCATGGCCTGGTGGCATTTATCTGAGCCAATGTTTGGGTGGAGTGGGCCCTGTGGAGATCTCAGGTTGGGGTGACGTGAGTATGACATGAGGGGATGGGACTAAGAGGATGAGGGCTGTGGCTCATCTGGGGACCTGAATGTACTGAGCGTCCCAGGACCAGGACAAGAGTCAGTGTGTCAAGCCATCTCTTTGCAGAGACTTCTCAAGCCCTCTTCCTCTCTGCCACTTCTTTCCCTCCTCTTGCCTTTTCCATCTTTCTCCATAAAGCTCACAGAGGGGCCAGGGAAGAAAGAGGTAGTCAGGTTGGGAAATATGTGGTCACTTTTGCTGACTATGAAAGACCATTCATTTTCTTCCTCTGTCTCAATATCTTATTTAGGGAAGAAATAGTGTCTCTTAAATGACCTACAATAAGGCACCAAAACCACAGTAGCTCGGTACCCACCACATCCCACCAAGAGCCCAGATGCTGCATATAAGTAATCTTGTTAAATTACACTTTACAATTCATCCTTCCAAGTACCCTAAGTTTTCCAGCTTATACACATGTTTTATGAGCCTGACTTTCACTCAGAAGGTCTACAGAAAGTAAAATAAATGAATTCAACATTCTATTCAGCCTAGATCATCTGACATTTATTCTTAAATGGGACAAGTGACAATTTGAAAGCTATGTTCACACATAAGAATTTTTAAGCCTGATGTGCAGTGTATAATTAGTCCATCAATCAATCCATCAGTCAATCAATTTTACCCGGTTCTACTGGGTGCCAGGCCAAGTGGAAAGACTGGTTCCCACCCTCCATGACCTTCAGGTAGTTGGGAAAGTAGGATTGCATCTTCCCCACTTTTACCTGTTGATTAGAGAAGCTCCTTGACTCAGTCAGGGTCAACTCTGAGAATAGGCTCAGTTATTTAGATTCTTTTTCTTGGGAATTCAGAATTGGAACACAGACTGTCTAAGTCAGGTCTCTATGACTCCTTATAAGGACGAGCAAGGTCAGGGCTGGATTGGGCCTTGAGAACACAGAAGGGTATGAGATGGTAAGATGAGAAAGAGAAAGAGAGAGAATACAGATGTGCAATGAGAGGCTGAAATGAATACAAGGCAAGTCCAGATGGTCTCAAAGAACAGGTGGCTGTGTTTCCTGATTCCAGTACCTCCTGCGTCCCAGGGGCCCATGACACCAGGGAAATACCACTGTAACTGTCCAACTAACCCTAGCTTCTTGTTTAAGCAAGCCTGGGGAGGGTTGTGTTTTCTGTCTCAAATTCCCTTTACTAAGATCACACCTACCAAATGGGCCTTAAATACAGAAAATGTCCTCTAAGTCAGAGGAAGGAGCAACAGTTGTGGGAAAAAAACAGCTGTAGGAGGAGCCATAGAGTCTTTGAGTGTTGGAAAGACTCAATAAGAAAAGAATGGGTTACTTCACTTAAATGTGATATCATTTCTGCCTTCAAAATATACTGTAGGAAAAATGGTAAAAATCCTGTAAAAGCAAAGAAATGAAGTGAGCATCTCAACTTCTTCACTGAGATCTAGAAAAGTCTCCTACTTGCCCTAACCCATATAAAGGCAGGCACATCACCATTCAGGAGAAGTTCCTGTAAGATGCAGTCCTCTGGACCTAATTCACATCCTCTTTGCCCCTCAATAAAAGGCTAGAGATGCATAACAGTAAAAGACTTTATCTTCAAATGCAACATCACTGTGGAGAAGGCAATGGCACCCCACTCCACTACTCTTGCCAGGAAAATCCCATGGACAGAGGAGCCTGGTGGGCTGCAGTCCATGGGTTCACTAGGAGTTGGACACGACTGGGTGACTTCACTTTCACTTTTCACTTTCATGCACTGGAGAAGGAAATGGCAACCCACTCCAGTGTTCTTGCCTGGAGAATCCCAGGGACGGGGGAGCCTGGTGGGCTGCCGTCTATGGGGTCGCACAGAGTCGGACATGACTGAAGCGACTTAGCAGCAGCAGCAGCAACATCACTTTGCCTTTTCTCTGGAACACATTTTAGGAACAAAATGCTCATTTTCAATAAAACATTATGCAAATGATATTAATATAAAAGTAAAAATTGGGCTCCCCAGGTGGAACTAGTGGTAAATAATCTGCCTGCCAATGCAGGAGACGTAAGAGATGTGGGTTCAATCCCTGGGTTGGGAAGATCCCTTGGAGGAGGAAATGGCAACCCACTCCGGTATTCTTGATGAGAGAATCCCATGGACAGAGGATCCTGGTGGGTTACAGTCCATGGGGTCACAAAGAGTCAGACATGACTGAGCATCTGAGCAAGCAAGCAATATAAAAATATATAGCTCTCATGAAAGAGATTTTTGGTTTTGTCGTGTGTGTGAGTTGGTTTGTTGAGGGTGCTTTGGAGTCTGGCAACCTCCGGTAGGGCAAGGTCACTAGACTGAAACATTGTGTAGATTTTAGAAGCCCCTCTCAACAGCTCTCAGAGGAACAAACATGTTCTCCCAGATTGTTTTAGTCTTGCATCTTAGGGTCTTGACCCGGACCATGGGAGGAGCAATGGTGCAAGTAGCAGCCCCGGGGATGATATCATATAAGTTGTATTTATTGGTCTTCAAAGAGCCAAGTGATGCTGGCATCTTCTGAATGCTCTCTGTCATCTGGATTCCAGCTAGGCAAAGTGGGAATTACTATCCCCACTTTCATAAGAAGATCAGAAAGGGTATATAATTTACATGACCCAAAAGTCTGCAAGTGGCCAAGCCAGAATGCGGCACTAGTCTCAAGGGCTTCAGGGCCGCTGAATGCCGTGACGTCATGCTGTGTCCCTGAATGTTCAAGGTCTGGCAAAGGGCAGAATTCATGCATCCAAGACCATCTGGAGATTCTAGAGATTCCAGCATAGCAGCTCCTCAATTTACAAATGCCTTATCAGTGAGCTTCTGCAAGAAGTTTCTGCGTAACAAGGTTTATTTCTATTTACACTGACAGCAAATAGAAAGCCTTATTTTAGCTCAATAAATGGAGAGTAAAACTTGAGTAAGATTCAGATAGGTGCTAAGGTCAGAAATACAGCTTTATTCATTCTATTGGCAAAACTCATTATAAGGTGTGACTATTAGGACTGCCAGGCTGCTGGAGAATATACAAGGGAAATATATCTGTGGTCCCCGAAACCATCTTGTACTCAAATACCAATGCATGGCCATGGACACCTGGTGCCCGGGAAAAAGACAGTGTTTGAAGCGTTGAGAAAATGCAACCTGCACCTTCATGCTCTGTAGAGCAGCGGCATCCCAGTTCCTTTAATGACACACGTAGAAAGAACAGCCAGCAGCTTTCAGCTGCAGCAGCCTGCTCTACTGGAGCCTCCAGGATAGCACAGGGCTAAGGCTGGGGCCCACGTGCAGCAGGAGCTCCTTCAGAATACCAGTTCAAGTGCTGTCATTGATCTCTCCACTCAGCTAGCCTCCAGGCATGCTGTGTATAGCTCTGAAGGTTATACCAACATTGCCTTTATAGGGAGGCTGGCACCGTCATCCCATGGGGGCTTACGAGGGGCATCTTTCACGCGTGACTCCTAAAACATGCTACTTGTCTGAGTCAACAGAATGATGTTTTCCACTATTGTGTCTCCTTACATTCCCAGAATGCCTGGAGCTGGGGCACCCTGGGTTGCTGAGTGGGTGTCCCATGAGCATATGTGTCCCCATGTGTTTGCCCGCAGCTGCAGAAGCCCAGATGCTCCCCGGGGCTCAAGTCTGCCCTCATACATCTCTCCCACCCACCTGGAGGCACTCGGATGGAAGCAGGGCATATGGAAACACACAGGGGCCTTCAGCAAGTCAATAATTAGGACCCCTTTTACACTGATATATTTAAATATTTGTTTAGTATTTATTTAGCGAAAGTGGGAAGAAAAGTGATACTTAGTTAATTAAATAGCATACTTTTATTTTTAAATTTTTATCTCAGTGATATATCAACATAAAATTGTAAAAAATTCAAATATCACTGAATTACATAGAATGTGTGAGCCTCAAATATACCCACCTCCACCTCCACTCCCCCAAATGTAAGCACTTGAAACAATTAGATGTACATATTTCTAGTCATTCTTAATCCATTTCCATATGTATAAAGTATATATATTATATATATATCGGATTTTCACGTAAGTGAAGATATATTTTACAAATTATCCTTGCCCTGTTTTCCATTTAATTCATTTCAAAGATCTTTCAAAACTAAAGCACATTACTCCTTTAAACAGTTGTTTAGTATTCTGCAGTATTGGCATGCCATAATTTACTATAAAATATTTAAGATTTTTTTTTCATTACTTCATGTAAAACTGGTATACAAACTTGTACACAAGTCCTTCAACATTTTAGAAATGTTTCTATAAACTAGATTTCTAGAATTAAAACTACTTGTTTGAAGGGTATGTACATTTTAAATTTAGACACTTTCACCAAATCTGTCTTTTAAAAGGGATAGTTGATGATAGATGTCGCAGTATTTTTTTACATCTTCGCCTGATCCAGATACATCAGTCATTGAAAATATTAAAATTCTAAGGTATAAAAAGAGATAATCTTGTTTTCATTTAGATGTCCGTGTTTAATTAGAAAGTTTGAATGTTTTAAAATGTATTTATTGACTACTTGTATCTCTTGTTCTCTGAATAGTCCAATCATTTCCTTTTTCTAATTTTCTATTAAGTTAATTTTATTTTTCTTATTGATTTTAAGAAGTGTACTACAGGTTTTAGTTTTATATAGTTATACATATTTCTCCCAGTATATGATTTATCTTTTGTTCAAAAGACTTTTCTTGGTTTTAATGTAGTCAAATATGTCAACCTATTTGTTTAGAGACGCTGAACTTCATATCTTATTGAGGAATACTTTCTATGTTTTCTTTTAATTATTTTTATAAGCTCTTTAATCCACATTGAAATTTTGTATATTGTGAACCAAAAGTCTAATTTTCCAAATGAATAGCCAACTGTCTTCATCACTGGTTAACTGAACCATTCTTTCCCCTCTATATCAAAGTCATGCCTTTGTCATAATTCAACTCTCAATTGTACGGTTCAATTTATTCCCTCAATAGTTTATGCCATCGCTCTCTCACTTTCCTAAGACAACACAGTTGTCGATGCAATACCCTTGGGTGAAGTGTGGAAACTTGGTGGGGAAATGAGCCCTCTCACATCAATTTTCTCTTTTCAAAACTGTCTTCATGATTCCTCTGCTGTGTCTCTGCCATGTGATTTTAGAATCTGCTTGTCACATTTCTTTTAAAGTTCCTTACTGATACTTGATTGGGAGATGTGTCAGTCATCATTGTACCCTAATCATACCTCTCAGCAATCCCCTTTATTCCAGACACTGCTGGATAATTTCGTAAAATGAACTCTGCACAGGCAAGTCTTGGTTTTGGACTTGCTTCCTGGGGAAAACTTCCCCAGCTCAAGACAAGAGAGCATTAAAGTTTGAGTGGGCAGTTTATTTGGGGAAATTTCCCATTACTGAGTCTTCCTATCTGTGAAGACTCTTCAGTTGTATAGCTTCTGTTATATCTTTATAAACTTTTATAGTTTTTATACAAGTTCTGCACATTTCCTGCACACTAGCTTTATCTCTAGAGCTTATATGTATTTTGTTATTATCAAACAGTGCATTTTCACAGTGTACTTTCTACTTGTTTTTGTCTAGAAATGCTATCTTTGTATATTTATCTTGTATCCAACTACCTTCAAATAATAATTCTAAGGAATTTACTTTAGCTGTGTAAGGTATGAATAATGATACTTTTGTATCTTCTATTGGACTATTTTATTTACTCAATTTTATTTCTGTATTTGTGGCTGAAACTTCAATGGGTGTCTCATCTAATTTCTTAACAAAATCAAATAAAATATTTCTAATTTTACATCATTAATTTGAATTTCTTAACCTTTATATTGAGATAAGAAGTTTTCTTCCTTTCTTATCTTACTTTGGCTTTTAAAATCATGAGTGAGAGGTTAATTTTATTTAATACCTATTCATACTGCAGTTCTAGTTTACTCTGTCAATTTCATCAATTACAGCAATCGATTTCCAAAGATTTAACTACTCTTTAGTTCCTAATTTCTTTAATTCAACTCAGTAACAAGCAACATAATTGTATCTTGATTGCAGTTTTTGTATTTGTGCTCATACATGAAAATTTCAGTTTGCTTTTATATGCTGTTCTTGTCTTCTTTTACTGTCGGGGATGGCTCAGTGGGTAAAGAATCTGTCTATAAAGCAAGAGACACAGGAGATGTGGGTTCGATCCCCAAGGTGGGAAGATCCCCTGGAGGAGGAAACAGCAACCCACTCCCAGCCTGGAAAATTCCATGGACTGAGGAGCCTGACAGGCTACAGTCCAAAGGGTCACAAAGAGATGGACATGACTGAGCAACTAAGCCAAATAGAATGAGTTGGGAAGGTTTCTGTGGAATATAAGAATTTTCTGTTTTATTGAATGTTTAGAACAACTTATCTACCAATGACCTACATCTAGTAGCATTTATAGAAAAGATGTTTTACTATTCTAAAATTTTTATTCCAGTGTTTTAAAGTTGTTAATGAATCAATCTTGGTGATTTTGTTTACAAGAAACATTTCTTGCAAATAAAAGAAATGGCCACATTTTGGCTACATTTTAGAATGCAATAATATTTGTTTAGTTTTTTTAATCCCCTCAATATCTAAAGTTATGTTCTTTTCCTCATTGCTAATACTAGCTATCTTTGTATATACTATTTTTTTAACCATAATCACCAGACATATTTGTCTTTTTGAAGAACCAAATATTAAAGTTAATTGTGTTTTTCCATTTCATTAATTTTGGGTTTATCATTATCAACAATTCTGTCCTAATTTCTTTGGGTTTATATTATTATCATTTCTTGATGTTTAGTCATTTAACTTCAACCATTTCATTTCCTTGTATATACACTTAAGTTTCTTGTGGTTGTCATTAGTTTTTTAAAAATATATATAAATGTGACTCATTATTATCATGAAATCATCATTTTATTTTAATCTCCTCTGTAACTCAAGGGTTATTTTAGTAGTCTGGATTTTTAATGTGATTTGTCTTTATGATCCATATGATTTCTGACTTGAGTAATTTATAGAAATTTCCTTTGTGACTTAATGCATGGTCAATTTTATAAATATTTTATGTATGTTTGAAAATAGTGTGAGTTTTCTATTTGCTTAGAAAGAGTATATGCATATATATACACACATATAAATATATATATTCTATAATTTACTCATTTTTCTTTTAACCTCTGCGTTCTTATTTTTTTGAGTTCTGAGAGAGGTCAGGCAAATATCTTCCAGGATAGGTGAGGATTTAGAACATTTTTCCTATTTTCTGTTACTTTTTGTTTTTTAAAGCTATGGTGTTGTGTATATAAAGGCGTCTTTTATATAAGTGAACTAAAGTCTCTTGTCTGACAAGCTACTTTTACCTGGTGGATGGAGACTAGTTTTACGCAATCTTAATGGAAGCATCATCCCAAGAGAAAAGTTTGGTAAATTAGGTAAGAGAACATCAAGGCCTTTCAGTGCCATGCTGTAGACCTTGGCTTTTGTTCTCTATGTAATGGAGTCATCAAAGGGCTTCACCATGGTTGTAATATGCTCAATTTTTATTTTAGAAAGAGCACTCTTGCTGAATTATGAGAATGATGATGTGAGAGACTAGAGAGACTGACACCCAGAGAGGGGCCAATAGGTACTGAAGAGGTTTAGTATAGAAGATTAATGAACAGAAAAGGCAGCACATATTTAAAAACATACTCTTCATTAAGAGTTAGCATCCACACAGTCACTTCATGGAGTAGCAAATCCTGCAGGCCAACAGTCCATGGAGCCTGTGGGCAAAGATGCTGAGAGACCGCAGACGTTTAGTACTGAGGATGAACAGCTTTCACTGTAAAGCAGGAAATTACAAAAGCCTCAGACTGGAGGGGTCGTTCAGGCTGAAAACATGGCAAACTCCAAAATAGTATAGCAGGTCCATGAGTGATGAAGCCACACTTGGTGATTAGGAAAGACAAACTATATCAGAGGCACTGCCCCAAAACAGACCATGAGAAAGACAAGCAGTGTTGACATCACATCTTGGATGGTGGGTCAAGTGGGTAGCCATATAGGGCTCTCCGCCTTCTTTTGACCTGTAAGAAGGGCAAATGGCACAAAAACATCATTCTCCCCATGTTGTCACTAGCCCCACCCCTCGCCTCAGCAGTAGGGGCAAGTGGACTTGGATCCAAAACACCAAAAGACCCCAAGCATTGTTAACATTTGTCTGAGTAGCTATCTTCTTAAAGGCTTGCTGGCCTCTTTAATTCAAGGACAAGTCAGCTCTCCTATCACTCAAAATAAAATAAAAAATTGCCCCGGGTCACCCTGACTGTGTAGTACAAGGCACCGAGCAGGTGTGTCTCTGAAATGGCCTCCTCAGAATCACAATTATCTAGCAATCCCTCCCAAAGAGGCAGATCAAATGAAGCTATATTTCTCTGACAGAAACGAACAAAATGTGGAAAGTACTAGGGAGAGAGAATGAAGAAAAACAACAGAATAAACTTGAGAGTTTCAATGTTGACCTTGAGTACTCCGTCTGTTTTCAGAACTTGGGGGTCAAGCAACGTCTGTTTCTAATTAATTTTATTCTTTATCATTTTCTTTAAAGGAAAACATGTCTTTGGAGTCAAGAGCTTCTCTGCATTAAAAAAAAAAATACTAAGAAAAATGTCATCATTTAGAATTTCTTTTGCCACTGAGAAATGTGGAAATTGTAAAAAAGAGGTTTCAAGAAAACTGCAAATGTCTATTATTGTTTAATAGAATGGTTTTCTGTATCAGAAATGTCATGTAACTAGTAATGTTTAAAGATAATCATCAAACCATATTTAACAAACTAATGAAACATGACTCTCTTTTTTTGACCAGAAAACATTTTTTAAACTTTTGAATTCTTTCTTAATGCCAATATTTTAAAACAGGAGATTTCACGGAAAGATCCATACTCCTTTTTTTTCTTTTGAAAGATACAGAGATCTGACAATACTTCACAAAACTCAGCTGGCGCCGAGTGGCAGCTGTCTCCTCAATGGAGGCATCCTATTTCACCAGGGCCTCTGCCTCCTGGGGCCTTGGAGGCAGTTGCCACTTGGCATTAAGTCTGCAGGACTGTTCTCCTTTGAGTAGAATTTAAAAAGAAAGTGATATCCAGGTTGCTACCAAAGTAGAAAAATCAAAGCTATGCCATGAAGTCTGAGGGTTTCAAAATAATTGGTATGGTTTACAGCCAGCCAGTTTTATTCATTTACATTACTCACCTGGCCTCTATCAGCCTGTGTTCAGTCAGTTCCAGGCCATTCCCAAGCATAATGCAACATGTTCCCTCCTCCTTGGGGGAGGCTCAGGATGGCTCCAGTGGGACACGTTCATCCTAGGAATGTTTGGGAATGTCATTTTCCCTTGGGTTCCCAGAAGCCCAAAAGGTCAACAATGGGGGGCGCAGATAGAGAATTGAGATGGCATGACATCTCTCTTATTATACTTGAGGAGAAAGGCTGGATATCAGTTAATAACCAAAATTTTAAAAATACAAAGCTGAGCTTAAAGAAAGGAAATCCACAGGAGTCAGAATTAAAAAGAGAACTGACCGCAAGAGTGGTAAGCCCAGTGGGGGTATGGGCAGGATAGGGAAAGTTCTATGTATTAGTTCCCTGGCATTGTATAATAAACTGCCACAAGCAGGGTAGTTCAAAACAATAGAAATTTCTTGTGTCACAGTTCTGGAGGCCAGAAGTCTAGAATCAAGGCATCAACAGGGTCATGATCCCTCTGAAGGTATTGATGAAGAACTCTTCCCTACCTCTCTCCTAGCTTTCAGAAGCCTCAAGTGTTCTTTGGCTTGTAGATGCATCACTCTGATATTGACCAGGGTTCTTGGCCTTCTTCAATCAATAGAAATTGATCAGAGGCCAGAAAAGAAATTCATGCAAGGCTTTTACTAGGTCCCCTGCTGCAGCAGATGGTAGGAATAACAAACAATATGTTCCCTTACTTTCTCCCTGGAGCGAGCAATGGGGAACGGGCGCTGGTTCCTTATATGGGGTGAGAGTAGGGGTGTGTCCAGGAGTTGGGACAAAGGGATAGCTTAGGTGGTTTGCCCACCTCTTTGAAGGTGCTGACTGAGTGCAGAGGGGAAGCACAGCACCATGTTTTTCTCCCCGCTATTCAGAAGTGGCAGTTGGGTTTCTCCTTCTTGGTCTTTTTGTTTCTTTTTGTCCATAATTTGCCCCAACTGTGCATGCTTACAGTTAATTTTAGTCCCTCATACCTTCCCTGTATTCTGTTTTTCCAGGAGATGTTTGCAAGCACTGCAGAAAGGGTGCCACATCACAGCCTGTCTCGACTCCATCCTCCGCCTTCACCTTGCGGTCCTCCCTGTGTGTCTTCACATTGCCTTCCTTCTGTGCATGTCTATCTCTGTGTCCAAATTACCCTTTTTCACAAGGACACCAGTCACAGTGGATCAGGGCCCACCCTCATGATGTATCTTAACTTGGTTTCCTCTGTAAAGACCCTACTTCCAAATAAGGTCCGATTTTCGAGGTGCTGGTGTTTGGGTTTCAGCATATCTTTTTTAAGTGGACACCATTTAACTGGTAACAGCACTCTTGGGGGCAATCCAGGGCTGGAGTTTTAAACGTTATGTGGAGTCTGAAGATGAAGCCTTAGCCATTGTGGAGAGGAGTTGAAACACGATGTCTCCCTCAAGATAAGACCCTGAAAAGCTGCACGCTCAGTCGAACGGGAGGCTCTGTGAAAAAATTCAGACCATGATGGGAAAAGGAGCAGAATCCCCTCAATGGTCTGGTTTGAACAGTTGCTTGAGAATTCAAAATCCCAGCCTACAACATTTTCAGTTCAGTTCAGTTGCTCAGTCATGTCCGACTCTCTGTGACCCCCATGGACTGCAGCATGCCAGGCTTTCCTGTCCATCACCAATTCCTGGAGCTTGCTCAAACTCATGTCCAAGTCAGTAATGCCATCCAACCATCTCATCCTCTGTCGTCCCCTTCTCCTCCTGCCTTCAGTCTTTCGCAGCATAGAGTCTTTTCCAGGGAGTCAGTTCTTCGCATCAGGTGCCCAAAGTACTGCAGCGTCAGCTTCAGCATCAGTCCTTCCAATGAATAATCAGGACTGATTTCCTTTAGGAATGACTGCTTTAATCTCCTTCCAGTCCGAGGGACTCTCAAGAGTCTTCTCCAACACCACAGTTCAAAATCATCAATTCTTCGGTGTTCAGCTTTCTTCATGGTCCAACTCTCACATCCATACATGACTACTGGGAAAACCATCTCTCTGACTAAGTGGACATATGTTTGCAAAGCAATGTCTCTGCTCTTTAATGTGCTGTCTGGGTTAGTCATAGCTTTTCTTCCAAGGAGCAAGCATCTTTTAATTTCATGGCTGCAGTCACCATCTGCAGTGATTTTGGAACCCAAGAAAATTAAGTCTCTCACTGTTTCACTATCTGTCATGAAGTGATGGGACTGGACGCCATGATCTTCATTTTTTGAATGTTGAGTTTTAAGCCAGATTTTTCACTCTCCTCTTTCACTTTCATCAAGAGACTCTTTAGTTCCTCTTCGCTTTTTGCCGTTAGGGTGGTGTCATCTGCATATCTGAGGTTATTGCTATTTCTCCTGGCAATCTTGATTCCAGCTTGTGCTTCATCCAGTCTGGCATTTTGCAAAATGTACTCTGCATATAGGTTAAATAAGCAGGGTGACAATATACAGTCTTGATGTACTCCTTTCCCAATTTGGAACCGGTCCTTTGTTCCATGACTGGTTCTAACTGTTGTTTTTTGACCTGCATACAGATTTCTCAGGAGGCAGGTAAGGTGGTCTGTATTCCCATCTCTTGAAGAATTTTCCACAGTTTGTTGCGATCCACACACTCAAAGGCTTTGGCATAGTCAGTAAAGCAGAAGTAGATGTTTTTCTGAAACTCTCGCTTTTTCTATGAATTTGCAACTTCTAAAGGATCCAGAAAGTTTTCAGTACTCAAAGATTTGTATAAATTTTGTCTTGTGCTGGTAATAATCCTGGAGCATCAGAAGAAACAAAGGAAAGGAAACCTCTACGGAAGATGACCCCATAACATGGTCCACCTGGATTTCTCACAAGGAAAACCAGGCTCCATGACAATGGGCTCACAATCCAAAATTACCAACAGATAAGAAAGCTACAGATTAGCAATGAAAGTCAACAGAAACAATAAACTGTGCTAGAGCCCCAACTTTGAGAATGAAATGTCAATTTTAAAAGCATTATCTAAACCTTGTTTAAATGATTTTTACACAAGATTTTTTTTTAAAGAATTAAACTCCTGAGGGTAGGGAGGTGAAACAAGATACTTTGAAAACAGAACAATGGATTTTTTATTTAAAAATGAACCAAATTAATAGAGCATCCAAAAATGACCAACATAGTCAGTGAGATTAGTGAAAGTTAATCAAGATTGCTGGGAGAAATAGCAATAACCTCAGATATGCAGATGACACCACCCTTATGGCAGAAAGTGAAGAGGAACTAAAAAGCCTCTTGATGAAAGTGAAAGAGGAGAGATAAAAAGTTGGCTTAAAGCTCAACATTCAGAAAACTAAGATCATGGCATCTGGTCCCATCACTTCATGGGAAATAGATGGGCAAAATCACTGCAGATGGTGATTACAGCCATGAAATTAAAAAACGCTTACTCCTTGGAAGGAAAGTTATGACCAACCTAGATAGCATATTCAAAAACAGAGACATTAGTTTGCCAACAAAGGTCTGTCTAGTCAAGGCTATGGTTTTTCCTGTGGTCATGTATGGATGTGAGAGTTGGACTGTGAAGAAAGCTGAGCACCGAAGAATTGATGCTTTTGAACTGTGGTGGTGGAGAAGACTCTGGAGAGTCCCTTGGACTGCAAGGAGATCCAACCAGTCCATTCTGAAGGAGATCAGTCCTGGGTGTTCTTTGGAAGGAATGATGCTAAAGCTGAAGCTCCAGTACTTTAGCCACCTCATGTGAAGAGTTGACTCATTGGAAAAGACTCTGATGCTGGGAGGGATTGGGGGCAGGAGGAGAAGGGAACGACAGAGGATGAGGTGGCTAGATGGCATCATCAACTCGATGGACGTGAGTTTGAGTGAACTCCGGGAGTTGGTGATGGACAGGGAGGCCTGGCGTGCTGCAATTCATGGGGTCGCAAAGAGTCGGACCCGACTGAGCGACTGAACTGAACTGAAACACTTAAGGAGTGGATTAGATATAGTTTAAAGTAAAATATCAAAGGTATATACCTATGAGTTATAAAGTAGAAATTATATTTTCCTTTTTTAAAAATTTTATGTTATTTATTTTTATTTTTAGCTGCCCTAGGGTCTTGCTGTGTGTGAGCTTTCTCTAGTTGTGCTGAACAGAGGCTACTCTCTATTTGCAGTGTGTGGTCTTCCCATTTCTCTTGTTGCAGAGCATGGGCTCTAGAGAGAACCAGGTCAGCAGTTGTGGCTCACAGGCTTAGATTTGTTGCAGCCCGTGGAATCCCCCCAGACCAGAAATGGAACCAGTGCCCCTGTGTTGGCAGGCAGATTCTTAACCACTGGACCACCAGGGAAGTCTGCAATTATATTTCTTTATTTTTCATCATCAGTATCTTTAAAAGGAAAACAGAGAAAGCAATAAGCTCTATAGATAACTCAGTCATGGGCACCAAAGCAAGCTTGCTTCATAAATGCAACACACACCCGTAGTAACGTTATCAAACCCAAGATTCTGAATATGGTAATATTTTGTAACATGTAGTCCATATTTACATTTATCCATTTGTCCTGAAACTAGACCTTGTTGCTTCCCCACCCCACCCCCACCCCAGGGTCCAGTCAATGAACTTACATTTGCATTTGGCCGCGTGTCTCTTTTGTCTCCTGTAACTTACATAACACTTCTCCTACAATTGTTGTTGTTGTTATTGTTGTTTTTCCCTTGCATTCATAGCACTGACACTTTTGAAGAATCCAAGCCAGTTATTCCATGAAACATCGGCAGGTTTGGATTTTTTTTAACATTTCCTCATAATAGGACTTTATTGGTAAGACAACTACAAAGACACCAAGCTGACTGCAACGGCGTGCAGAACTTTAGTTAGGAGGTTGTTGTCAGCTGTATCATCAATAGTCAGTAATTCTGTAATTATTGTGTGTATAATGGCTCAGAGGAAAACTATAAATATACTAATGTTGCTGGGAACTTGAATTTTCACTGAGAAAGGAGAATCAAATATGGGCTAGGGGAAAGTGAGGGAAATGACTGTTGTATTGGAGTTTATTTGGAGGGATTAGTATGAGCTCATGAGTTTGTTAAAGAAAGAAAACAAAAAGGAAACACTACATTTTCTAGCTCTTTCCACTGAAATAGCTTAGAAGCAATGACCCTCCACTAGCAAGGAGCACATCCAGACCCTGGACCTTGCTTTCCAAATGCCGTTCTCCACTACACGGAACGAGGGCTCCTGGGAGAATGGCTGATTCCAGGTCTGGGGCAGGAAGGGGAAAGCTGACTTTGGAACAACTTGCGACAGAAAGCAAGAAAGTGCTAGAAGCCGAAGGGGTTCCTGCTGGCCAAAGCCAACACAATCTGGGCATCGAAAAGAATGATGGTAATGGATTATAGCATGCTGATGAAAAAAACAATCTGTGGTGATAGATTATTTACATGTCAACACCAGTTAATAACTGTAGAAGTAATGACTGAATTAGAAAATCACTATTTTGCTAACATAAATGTAATCATTGACTCAGTCATGGATTGTTCTAAAATCTTTGGTTGAAAAATCATTAGGAACTAGGATACTTACACGATTTCCAAGTATGGGCGCACAGACTATTCACTAATTTAAAAAAAATCACGGGGTGTTTCTTCAAAGAAGAGATTCAGCAGTCACTGCCTTAACCTGGTGAACAGGCTTAGCATCACTAATTAATGGAGCAAATTGACATCCCCTTCCTCCTATGTGATGCCAAAGGAAGTGCTCATCATCACCTGAGTAATTACTCTTGTCGGAGGGGTGGTGGGAGATTCTATTTGTACCCAAAAGCTGATGTATCCTGGCAAAACACAGAGCTAGGAAACAGTGCATCCACGAAATGAAAGTAGAAGAGTATTCCCACGCTTCTCGGAGGCTGGAATTTGGTATGAGACTTCCTGCTTCTCTCTCTCAAGACTCCCCTTAAATGGTATTAATTGCAGGCTGATGCTAGCTCCCCTTGCATTTTCCAGTACAAGGCAGCAGGGCTTCTGGCTGCAGCTGTTATTTATACCTGTGCTAGCAGGCACTTGGAGAAGGCAATGACACCCCACTCCATTACTCTTGCCTGGAAAATCCCATGGACGGAAGAGCCTGGAAGGCTGCAGTCCATGGGGTCGCTGGGAGTCGGACACGACTGAGTGACTTCACTTTCACTTTTCACTTTCATGCCTTGGAGAAGGAAATGGCAACCCACTCCAGTGTTCTTGCCTGGAGAATCCCAGGGATGGGGGAGCCTGGTGAGCTGCCGTCTATGGGGTCGCACAGAGTCAGACACGACTGAAGCGACTTAGCAGCAGCAGCAGCAGGCACTAGTCTGGCATAAGAACAGTGCCTTCACACCCAAAAAGCAGATCCTGAGCTACTTTGAATTTGATGGAGGCCTTTGAAGTCAAGTGCAGATGGGTGGGTGTACTTTGTTTCTGGTCATGTCCCCACACCCAGGAAGAGCAAAACCAGCCTCACTTGAGGGCTCGGGGCTTAAGAACTCTGCCTGGAGCCGCTCCACTCTCCAATCTCCAGATGCTGGAGATTGCTCCAGCATGTCTCCGCAGATCCCGTGTTTAGCCTGAATGGTTCCTGGACCTCAGTGAAGCAAGTGGCTGACAGAACTGCCTCTGAGGTCGAGGTGTCTGAACGCCAGGGCAGCCACGGGCCGTCAACTGTGGGGAGAGGGGTTCTACGCCTTTCTATTTGTCCTGTTTTACCTTCCACGGGGATCTTTTTTGGCAGGTTGTAAAATACATACTATCTCCCCAGGAGAGTCTCTGCTGTGCTGCAGTCCATCTAAACAAATATGTATTTACAACGGGTTCTTTTTTAAAACATGCATTATGTGCCTAATAGACGGAAATGACTCTTTGGGGGAAGCGCGGCATAGATCCTGGCAGTGTTTTGTTGTCTATAACATTCACCTCTTTTATATGGCTATTTATTTTTCTGCTGGTTTGGATGGTAAAAGGGGGTAGGAGGAGGAAAAATCATGTACTCACATAGGAACTACAATATATAAAACCAAGAAATTGGGCAGATAGTCCTAATGATCTTTGAGGAGGATGTGGATTTGAGCTCTGTACTGAAAAAAAAAGTCAAAAGGAAAAAAAGACTTTTCATTCTGGCTGTGAATTACTTTATATGTTTAAAGTTTGGGGGGTAGGGGGACAGGATTTTTGGATCAGAATGCTCTTGGCTATTAAGTGAAGAGAAACCTCATGCAAATGGCTTAAGAAATAGAAGAACCCTATTTTCTCAGTTATCAGTAAGCCTAGAGCCAAGACAACTCCAGAGCTGGTTAAGCCTACAGCTTAACTGTGCCAACCAGGATCCAAATGATTTTAATCCTTCACCTAACTACTTTAATTGCATCAGCTGATGGCTCCACGTGAAGTCTGCCATAATTCTAGGTGTCACATGAAGACCCAATCATGATCAGTAGAGAAGAGAGACCATCCATTCATTTTGCACACTTTAAAACTATCACAGCCTTTCCTCTTAGCAGGACTCCTTTTACATATCTTTATAGGCCTATGACTAAAGCAATCCCCAGAACCATAACGATTAGCCCGGACCAGAGGTTTTCAAGCCTTTGTTTATGCAGATGATATCTATCAACAGATATCCTATTAAAAACTGAAACCAAGAAAATTTTAACTCTTAATTCCTTTAGAAAAAAAATCATATCTTAACACAAACAGCAAATAGTTTTGAAAAATAACTATATTTTCCAAAATGAAAAAACAATAGTGAGAAGAGTAAATTACTTAAAATTTTTGTGCAATTATGAGATTACCCTGGGGCCCCTCTTACGTTTTGAAACAGGTTGCATTCTGTCTATGTGTGTGTGCTGCGTGTGTGCTAAGTTGCTTTAGTTGTGTCACTTAGTTGTGTCCAACTCTTTTGACACTATGGACTGTAGCCCACCTGACTCCTCTGTCCTTGGGATTCTCCAGGCAAGAATATTGGAGTGGGTTGCCATGCCCTCCTCCAGGGGATCTTCCTGACCCAGAGATGGAACCTGAGTCTCTTAAATCTCCTGCATTGGCAGGTGAGTTCTTTACCACTAGCACCACCTGGCAATGTATATCTCTGTAAATAAATCCACTTATCTATCACTTTGTCTCTCACCGAATTCTTTCCATGACAAGACATAAAGAACCTGAGCTTCATTAAGCCCTGAGACCAGGTGTGTGATCACAATTAGAAGACACTGGGTTCAAGTCCCAGTCTGGGTTCCAGCTGGGTTCAAGTCCCATAAGAGTGTGCAGTTTCATTATTACACAAAATTGGAAATGTGTATTCCTTAATATCTCCACTGATCTCATTAGATAATTCTTAAAATATTGGGAAGCTGTCAAACTCACAGTGACAAATACAATTTCCTAAAACCTATCATTTTTGCTTGAAAGTTTACACTTCATCTTTGGCAACAAATACTGTTAGCTGTTTCCCATTGTTCATTTTTGAGAAAATATCTGTTAAATACCCAAGTCAGAAGAGCCATAGTTGGTCAGATCTTGCATAAAGGGAAAATGATATTCCATGAAAAAAAGTACAAAACAGCTAATTTAGCTCACAAATCAAATTGTGTCCCAAGGGTATTTCCTATGTTTGTCCATGTTTATTGATCTGATCTGATCTAATCTGATTGTACTTTGGTCAGCAACAGGAGTGCCTGATGCAAGCAGTCCATTTCTTCAGTTAGAATAACTAAATGGCATGTACTTAAAAGGTGAGATTTAATTTAAAAGAAAATATAATTGTTATAGCCTCATCAAGGATATTTTCAAATAAAATTAATTCCTTCATTCCTTTCTTCCCTCCATCCTTTCTTCCCTCTTTCCCTTCCTTCCTTCCATCTTCCTTTCTTCCTTCCCTCCTTTCCTTTGCTGTGAGTAGTTGGCAATGAAGTACACACTGTCTATTAGTACAGAGTGTTGCCACTGCCTTAATTCTTGCTAAGGCATCCACCGTGTTACTCATCTTTTTTTTTTTTTTTTTTTTTTTTGACCATCAGAACAAATATCAGCATGGAAAAAAGCGAACAATATCTTAGTATTCTCATGAAAATGGTTTTGCCCTTAAGGACTCCCTCACAGGGTCTATGAGACCTCTGGGGTTTTATAGACCACATAGTGAGAACTGTGAATTTACCAACTGGGATTTTTCTCTGAAGCCAGGATAAATTTATTCTGTTAAAAACTCATACCATGATTACATGAGGGGCTGGGTGTACAAACAAACGAAACCCCTGCCAGCAGGAAGGAAGTGGGAAATAACTGTTGGTTAGGGAACCAAATACGATTGCCACAATCCTACTGGGTAGAACTCTGTATGCCAAATAAACAGCAAAGAAAGCGTTACCCTTCTAAGACTTTCTCAAGACATCTCAGAACCAGCATTGGCAGCAAGCGTTCTATCACTTCAAGTACTTCTCCAAGGACTGGAAGGTGAATGGGGATAAAACTAATGAGATCAAGGTTCTAGATTTGACTAGTCAGTTAGCCAGAAACCCCCAGGCAATGCCCTGGGAAGAAATAAGAATATTAAGACATAATCCCAGCACAGATTGATCTTAAAACTTATGGAAGAAGACAAGAAACATTCATTCATTCACTCAGTAGAGAAATATTTGTTGAACCTCACTGAACCAGCCCTGGAGACGCTGATGTGAATACGACGTTACAGTTATTATGGGATTCGTATCCTTGTTAAGAAAACTTTTTTTTGTCTGTGTGGTCTGATTATTTGGTCAATATCCAAGTGGATTTTTGACAAGGACATGAAGAAAAAGCAAGGATTTGGTGCGGGGCTGGGGTGAGACTGTGGCATCCAGTCTGTGAGAACTTCCCTGAGGAAATGGGAACGGGCCAGGTGAAAAACTGTGAGACTGGCAACTGCCAAGGTTCAGAAACCCAGAGCTGGGAAGCCCCTCAAAGGCAGAGCTCCAGAACAATGGAAGGGGAGGGAGAGTGGCTGGAAATGAAGCTGGAGGGCTGGGCTGGGACAACATCATGAAGACGTTAACTGGTCGGGGTAAAGGTTTTCAGCTTTGTCCTAAGGGAAATGGGAAACCATGAACAGAAGAGTGACATGATCAGATCAGATCAGATCAGATCAGTCGCTCAGTCGTGTCTGACTCTTTGCGACCCCATGAATCACAGCACACCAAGCTTCACCGTCCATCACCAACTCCCGGAGTTCACTCAGACTCACGTCCATCGAGTCAGTGATGCCATCCAGCCATCTCATGCTCTGTCGTCCCCTTCTCCTCTTGCCCCCCATCCCTCCCAGCATCAGAGTCTTTTCCAATGAGTCAACTCTTCGCATGAGGTGGCCAAAGTACTGGAGTTTCAGCTTTAGCATCATTCCTTCCAAAGAAATCTCAGGGCTGATCTCCTTCAGAATGGACTGGTTGGATCTCTTTGCAGTCCAAGGGACTCTCAAGAGTCTTCTCCAACACCACACTTCAAAAGCATCAATTCTTCGGCGCTCAGCCTTCTTCATAGTCCAACTCTCACATCCATACATGACCACTGGAAAAACCATAGCCTTGACTAGATGAACCTTTGTTGGCAAAGTAATGTCTCTGCTTTTAAATATGCTATCTAGGTTGGTCATAACTTTCCTTCCAAGGAGTAATTTCATGGCTTTTAATGAAATTTAAATTAAATTTAATTTAATCTCATGGCTGCAGTCACCATCTGTAGTGATTTTGGAGCCCAGAAAGATAAAGTCTGACACTGTTTCCACTGTTTCCCATCTATTTCCCATGAAGTGATGGGACCAGGTGCCATGATCTTCATTTTCTGAATGTTGAGCTTTAAGCCAACTTTTGCACTCTCCAGTTTCACTTTCATCAAGAGGCTTTTTAGTTTCTCTTCACTTTCTGTCATAAGGGTGGTATCATCTGCATATCAGAGGTTATCGATATGTCTCCCGACAATCTTGATTCCAGCTTGTGTTTCTTCCAGTCCAGCATTTCTCATGATGTACTCTGCATATAAGTTAAATAAGCAGGGTGACAATATACAGCCTTGACGAACTCCTTTTCCTATTTGGAACCAGTCTGTTGTTCCATGTCCAGTTCTAACTGTTGCTTCCTGACCCGTATACAAATTTCTCAAGAGGCAGATCAGGTGGTCTGGTATTCCCATCTCTTTCAGAATTTTCCACAGTTGATTGTGATCTACACAGTCAAAGGCTTTGGCATAGTCAATAAAGCAGAAATAGATGCTTTTCTGGAACTCTCTTGCTTTTTCCATGATCCAGCGGATGTTGGCAATTTGATCTCTGGTTCCTCTGCCTTTTCTAAAACCAGCTTGAACATCAGGAAGTTCACGGTTCACATATTGCTGAATCCTGGCTTGGAGAATTTTGAGCATTACTTTACCAGCATGTGAGATGAGTGCAATTGTGCGGTAGTTTGAGCATTCTTTGGCATTGCCTTTCTTTGGGATTGGAATGAAAACTGACCTTTTCCAATCCTGTGGCTACTGCTGAGTTTTCCAAATTTGCTGGCATATTGAGTGCAGCACTTTCACAGCATCATCTTTCAGGTATTCACTTTCAAAAGGTTTGCTGACCTCAGTGTGGAAAATGTCCAGAAGGTAGGAAGAGCAGACCTCTGGAGTGGACCTCAGCAAACAGATCCAAACAGTATCTTGCACTGTTGCTACCCAGGTGCAGTTGTGGTTGGAGCCAGTCTCAGCCCTCACAGCTGGGCTCAAAAGACAAGGAACGCTGCAGAGCCCTAAGTACCAAACACAGTCAGACAGGCTCCAGGAAGCAATACCCACTGAGAGGCAATGGTGGAAATAACACCATCAAGCTCTCTTCTTGAGGAAAGTAAATACAAATCAAACAGAGAATGGTCAGAAAGGGTGGCCCCAAAGCCAACAATTAAAGGACATATGTGGTGAATACGAGACTTTGAGATGTTGAGCCAGCATAATAAATTTTAGCAACCATTGGCCATGAGTCTGTTTGTGCTCTAAGGAATGGGTGATTCTATGCTGAAACAGGATCAGAAAGCCAACTGTTAACCTTGCCTCTTGAAAGCAGTGTCTCTTCCTGAGGAGCTGAGTTCCCTGGGAATAGTAAGAACAGAGCTATCCCAATTTGGAATCCTTGACTAAAGTCACTTCCACCAGGATTTTGTCCCGCTGTCAGCAAATTCCACCCCAGTGATTGAAACAGTTGGAGATCTGCGAGGAGTGCACTCACTCACTTGTCTGCTCGACAGAGATTATGGGGAGGTGATTTTTTAGTGATGTAATACTGACACCAGAGAAAATGTGCTGTGATGATCCAGAATGGGGGCAAATGCCACAAATAAATCATACAGGATACCTGGGCAGGTTAGAACTGCAGAAGTTGTCAGGCTGCTGGGCTTATGCACAAGGGCTTAACTATGTCACTATGATGAAACACCTACAATTAACCCTAAACTGGTAGAGGCTCCCATCTACAAAATGTCTCTTGGCCCAGTTAAAGGTTTTGCCTGACTCCATCTTTCCATTGGGGATGACCATTAAGGCAAATTACTGATACTGACCTCAGAAAACAGTAGCCATGCTGGCCTCCTCTACTTAAAGAAATGATGGTTCTAAGCAATCATGCAACAATGTGATTGGGTGGGCCCGCCTCTCACTGTGCCTCCACCAGGGTGAAGTAAGCCCTACTATACTATGAGGAAAAGGAACCACAGATATTTTAAACCAAGTTTTAGGCCCAACTGATGACCCAACTCATGGAAAACCTTAAGAGTACCTCAGGCCACAGTAAGATGGAGAATAAAATCCACCACTCATAGCTGGAGGCCCTGCAGAGGCCATTCTGTTTATTACAAATAAACCATGCAATTTGCTTGTGTTACATCTCCAGTGTGTCTTAGCTCAAAAATAAAACTCCTAATAGAATAAATGCACTGACTATAAATTTTAACACATCCTGCATTATTAGTAAAACTTTTTAAAATTCATAACTGATTAAGTCATAAACTGTTTTGATGAATAAGACACCACATACCAAGTGGTGAAATACTATGAGATCTGGTAAAAGAATAAACCTGTTGAATAAATCTGCTCTACTAAACTGTATCTCAATGTTATATATAATGAACCCTCCTTAGACAAAAGCCTGATAAACAATAAACCTGCTCAAAGATTAGATTTGCTGCACTCCAGGGTCATATTTCTCACCTGTTTTTGGAGCTGCCAGACAACTCAACCTGTTTAACCACTGAAGTCCCTTTTTACACCAAGTTTTGCTGTTCTGTTTCAATCATTTCTATACCTGAAAATGTAAAGAATTTACTATAGAATATTATTAAATTACTACCAATGGCAGTGTTAATAGGGACAGAATTTATCTGCGCTTCACTTAATTTATTTATTTTTTGCCCTCCACTTTAGACATTACTTTCTTTCTCAGCACCCCCACCACATGCCTGCTTTTAATTTAAAAATTCTTCTTTATATGCTTGATAAAACTGTGCTTCCTACGTTCAGAAAAGAGTGCTGGCTTCCTGTCCTTTCTGTCTCTATCATCTATAGAAAAAGATAACGGGGAAAGAGAAAGCAGGGAGAGAGAGGAAATGAAAATAAGGTTTGAGGTGAGACACTTGGGAAGAAAGGCCCCTGATGGAATAACCAAGCAGACTCAGGAACTCTCCCTTCACTCTTAACAAAATATCAGAGGGTAGGAAAGCCCAGGATGATAAGTTTGACCAATAGTAGGGCATCTTGCTGGTGGCCATAGGCAGACATAACCCAGCAGCATAGAAAGACTAGCTATGCTCCTTACTGAAGCTCTTTCCTATGAAATATCAAGGCCAATAATGAGGGAAGGGAAATACAAAAAAAGAAAAGAAACACTCAAAAAGAATTAAAATTTGAGGATGGTTTTTAAATTGTGTTTGTTCTCATCTACTTTGCCAACTCTTACATACTATCTGGAAAAGTATTAATAAGCATTGAAAAAAAAATAACAGACATTATACAAGAGTTGTATTTCATAGTAGTACCCTTGAGAATCTCAGTGCTTATTTCAGCAACTTACCATTGCAGAATGATTTCTAGAATTCACCTTCGGATAGTTCCTTCAAAGCTGGTTTTGCTAGCCTCTCTAGAAAGAGCACTATTGAACTGAAGTTAGTGTGCCTGACACACTAAAGCCAAACAAACTGAAAAGTCAGAGTTCAGAGCAGAGAAAGGTGTACTGCGGGGCCAAGCAGGAAGAACTGGGCAGCTCATGCTCTAAAGTCCTGAATTCCCTGACAGTTTGGGGGGAACAGTTTTTATAGGCAGAATTTTCAGAAAGGTTTACAGGGTATGTGAACTTCTGATTGTTGATGGCGAGGTAACAGGGTGGTGTTCCAGGAATCTCAGTCATCAGCCCTCTGGTTCCAACCAGTGTGGGATCCATATGCTAGAGCTTAATTTGAAGTTACTGCACTCACCAATATATACCAAAGGGTAGAATTGCCAAGTCACATGGTAGCTCTGTCTATATTTTTGATGAACTGCCAAACTGTTTTGCAAAGTGCCCTGCACCATTTTACAATCCATCAGTAATAGATCAGATTTCTATTTCCCTGTGCATGTGTGCATGCTAAGTCACTGCAGTCATGTCCGACCCTTTGTGACTCTATGGACTGTAGCCCGCCAGGCTCCCCTGTCCACAGAGATTCTCCAGGCAAGAATACCAGAGTAGAGTGCCATGCCCTCCTCCAGGGGATCTTCCTGACCCAAGGATAAAACCCGAGTTTCTCATGTCTCCTGCATTGGCAGGTGTGTTCTTTACCACGAGCACAAGCCCTTTTATTTCCCCACAGTCTTACAAGTACTCAAAGTTGTCAGGCTCTAATTTCAGCCATTCTAACGGGTGGAATCCCTTGGACTGCAAGGAGATCCAACCAGTCCATTCTGAAGGAGATCAGCCCTGAGATTTCTTTGGAAGGAATGATGCTAAAGCTGAAACTCCAGTACTTTGGCCACCTCATGCAAAGAGTTGACTCATTGGAAAAGACTCTGATGCTGGGAGGGATTGGGGGCAGGAGGAGAAGGGGATGACGGAGGATGAGATGGCTGGATGGCATCACTGACTCGATGGATATAAGTCTGAGTGAACTCTGGGAGTTGGTGATGGACGGGGACGCCTGGTGTGCTGCGATTCATGGGGTTGCAAAGAGTCAGACATGACTGAGCAACTGAACTGAACTGAATGGGTGGAAAGTGGTACCACATTTGGGGTTGATTTGCATTCTCTTAAAGAGTAAAGATGCTGAGCAGTTTTTCATGAGCTATATGCCATTTGTATATCTTTTTGGAGAAATGTCTGTTTATTTTGTACATTTTCATTGGGTTACTTATCTTTTTATGATAAAGTTTTGAGTACTCATATATTTCGTATATAAAATCCTTACAAGATATGTGATTTGCAAATAATTTCTCCCATTCTGTGAGATGCCTTTTTAGTTTCTTGATAGTATCCTTTGAAGTTTTTAATTTGGATGAAGTCTGATTTATCTACTTTTTTTTATTTTTGTTGCTTCTGATTTTGGTGCCATATCTAAGAATCCATTGCCTAACTCAAGGTCATAAAAGTTACTCCTATTTTCTTCTGAGAGTTTTAAATTTTTAACTCTTACATTTATGACTACAATCAATTTTGAATTAAATTTTTTTTGTAAAGAATCCACCTGCCAATGCAGGAGACATGGGTTGGGAAGATCTCCTGGAAAGGAAATGGCAACCAACTCCAGTATTTTCACCTGGAAAATTTCATGGACAGAGGAGTCAGGAGGGCTACCACCCATGACATCACCAAGAGTCAGATGTTACTGAGACTGAGCAACTGAACTCAAATACACATGGTGTATTGTGTTGGCAACTTTGTGAACAATCAATTGACTATAAATCATAAACATAAGGGTTTCTTTTTCTATTGAAGTATAGTTAATTTATAATATTATGTTAGTTTGGCATGTACACCACAATGACTCAGTGTTTTGCAGATTCAGTTCAGTTCAGTTCAGTTGCTCAGTCATGTCCAACTCTTTGCGACCCCATGAATTGCAGCACACCAGGCCTCCTTATCCATCACCAACTCCCAGAGTTCACTCAGACTCACATCCATCGAGTCAGTGATGCCATCCAGCCATCTCATCCTCCATCGTCCCCTGCTCCTCCTGCCCCCAATCCCTCCCAGCATCAGAGTCTTTTCCAATGAGTCAACTCTTCGCATGAGGTGGCCAAAGTACTGGAGTTTCAGCTTCAGCATCATTCTTTCCAAAGAAATCCCAGGGCTGATCTCCTTCAGAATGGACTGGTTGGATCTCCTTGCAGTCCAAGGGGCTCTCAAGAGTCTTCTCCAACACCACAGTTCAAAAGCATCAATTCTTTGTGCTCAGCCTTCTTCACAGTCCAACTCTCACATCCATACATGATCACTGGAGAAACAATAGCCTTGACTAGATGAACCTTTGTTGGCAAAGTAATGTCTCTGCTTTTCAATATGCTATCTAGGTTGGTCATAATACACACTGTTATTGTTTTTTTGTCACTAAGTTGTGTCCCCAAGCTTCCCTGTTCTTCACTATCTCCCAGAGTTTGCTTAAACTCATGCTCTTTGAGTCAGTGATGCCATTCAACCATCTCATTCTCTGTTTCCCCCTTCTCTTCCTGCCCTTAGTCTTTCCCAGAATCAGGGTCTTTCCCAGTTGGTTGGCTCTTCTCATCAAGTGGCCAAACTATCGGAGCTTTAGCTTCAGCCTCTGCCCTTCCAGTGACTACTGAGGATTGATTTCCTTTAGAATTGATCTCCTTGCTATCCAGGGGACACTCAAGAGTCTTCTCCAAGTACCACTATTTGAAATCATCAGTTCTTCATCACTCACTCTTCTTTATGATCTAGCTCTCACATCCATACATGACTACTGGAAAAAACATAGCTTCGACTATATGAATCTTTATTGGCCAAGTGATGTCTCTGCTTTTTAATACACTGTCTAGGTTTTTCATACCTTTTCTTTCCAAGAGTAAGCATCTTTTAATTTTGTGGCTGCAGTCACCATCCACAGTGATTGTGGAGCCCAAGAAAATAAAATCTATCCCTGGAAACACTCCATTATAAGTCATTACAAGATAATTGCTATAACTTCCTGTGCTATACAATATATCTTCGTTGCTAATGTATTTCTTATACAGTAGTTTGTATCTGTTGATTCAATACCCCTAATTTGTCCCTCTCCATTTGAGCAACCATAATTCATTTGCTGTGTTTGTAAGTCTGCTTTGGTTTTGCACATACATTTATGTGTATTACTTTTTTAGATTCCACATATAAGTGATATAATTGTATTTGGTTTGTTTCACTATTTGTTTCACCTATTTGTAATATTCTCTAGGTCCACTCATGTTGCTGCAAATGGCAGTATTTCATTTTGGTTTTTTTTTTGGCTGAGTTATATTTCATTGTATAGTATTTATATATACCACTTCTGTTGACAGGCACTTAGATTGCTTTCATGTCTTAGCTATTGTAAATATTGCTTCTGTGAACATATAGAGTTAGTCACTCAGTCATGTCTGTGACCCCTGGACTGTAGCCCACCAGCCTCCTCTGTCAATGGAATTTTCCAGGCAAGAATACTGGAGTGGGTTGCCATTTCCTTCACTAGGAGATCTTTCTGACCCTGAGTCTCCTGCATTGCAGGCAGATTCTTTACTGTCTGAACCACCCTGGAACATTGGGGTATGTATATCTTTTCAAATTAGTGTTTATATTTTTCTGGGTATATATCCAGGAGTGGAATTGCTGGATCATATGGTAGATCTATTTTTAGTTTTTTCGGGAACCTCCATAATGTTTTCCACAGTACCTGCACCAGTGTATATTCCCACCAACAGTGTAGGAGAGTTACCTTCACACGTGTGAGGTGATATCTCTTTGTTGTTTTGATTTGCATTTCTCTAATAATTGCTGATGTTGAGCATGTTTTCATGTGCCTGTTAGCCATCTGTATCTCTTCTTTGGAAAAATGTCTATTCAGATCATCTGTCCATTTTTTTTATTTGGTTGCTTGGTTTTTTAATATTGAGTGATATGACCTATTTGTATATTTTGGATATTAACTCCTTGTTGGTCACATAATTTGAAATATTTTCTCCCTTTGAGTTAATAGATTGCTTTTTCATTTTGTTGATGGTTTCATTTGCTGTGCAAAAGCTTTTAAGTTTCCTTAAATTCTATTGTTTGTTTTTTGCTTTCATTTCTTTTGCCTTGGGAGACTTCTCAAAAAAATATTTCTACAGTTTATACCACAGAATGTTCTGCCTATGTTCTCTTCTAGGAGTTTAATGGTTTCTGTTCTTATGTTTAGGTCTCTAAATCATTTGGGCTCCTTTTGCGTGCACTGGGAGAGAGTGTTCTAATCTCACTGTTTTATGTGTAACTGTCTAGGTTCCTTGCACCACTTGTTGAAGAGACTGTCCATCATTCATTGTATATTCTTTCCTCCTTTGTTGTAGATTGACCATTGATTGGTGTGCTTCTTTTTGGACTCTCTGTTCTGACCTGTGTTTCTGCCTTTGTGCCAATACCATGCTGCTTTGATTACTGTCACTTTATAGTATAGTCTGAAGTCTGGGTGGGTTATACCTCCAGCTTTATTCTTTTTTCTCAAGAGTTCTTTGGCATTCCAGCTTTATATAAATTTTAGGATTATTTAATTTAGTCCTATAAAAATGTCATGGTATTTTGATACAGATTGCAGTAAATCTGTAGATTGCTATGGTTTATATGACCATTTTGCCAATATTAATTCTTAAAATCCAAGTGCACAAGTTATCTTACCATTTCTATGTATCATCTTCAATTTCTCTTATTCACGTTTTATAGTTTTCAGAGTATAGTTTTTTTACCTCCTTTGCTAGGTTTAGTCCTAGGTATTTTATCCTTTTTGATACAATTTTAAATGGTATATCTTTACTTTCTCTTTATGGTATTTGTTAGTGTATAGAAATGCAACAGATATCTCTATATTAATCTTGCTGAATTTATTTATTAATTCTATTATTTGTTGATTGGAGACTTTTAACCTTTTCTATATAAAGTATCATATCATCTGCAAACAGTTTTACCTTTTCCCTTCCAGTTTGGATACAGTTTATTTCTTTTTCTTGTCTAATTGCTATGGCTAGGATATCCTAACTATGTTAAAGAGAAGTGGTGAAAGTGGGCATCCTTGTCTTGCTCCTGAATTTAGCAGGAAGGCTTTCAGTTTCTCATCTTTCAGTATTATGTTAGCTGTTGGATTTGTAAATGGCCTTTATTATGTTGATTTATGTTTCCACCACACTCACTTTGATGAGAATTTTTATAAGGAATGGATGTTTCATTTTGCCTAATGCTTTTTCAGCATTTATTGAGATGATCATGTAATTTTTATCCTTTTTATTTGTGAATGTTGAACCATTATTGTGACTGTGGACTAAATCCAGCTTGATCATGCCTTTTTATTATTGGGTTCAGTTTGCAAATGTTTTGTTGAAAATATTTGCATTTATGTTCATCAAAGATAATGGCCTGTAATTTTCTTTCTTTTTCTTTTTCTTTTTTTGTAGTATCTTTGTCTGGCTTTGCTATCATTGGCCTTGTAGAATGAATTTGGAAATGCTCCATCCTCAAGTTTTTCTGGAATGGTTTTCAAAGGATCAGTTCAGTTCAGGCACTCAGTTGAGTCCGACTCTTTGTGACTCCATGGACTGCAGTATGCCAGGCCTCCCTGTCCATCACCAACTCCCGGAGTTTACCCAAACTCATGTTCATTGAGTCGCCATCCAACCATCTCATCCTCTGTCATCCCCTTCTCCTCCTGCCCCTAATCCCTCCCAGCATCAGAGTCTTTTCCCGTGAGTCAGCTCTTTGCAGCAGGTGGCCAAAGTATTGGAGTTTCAGCTTCAACATCAGTCCTTCCAATTAACACCCAGGACTGATCTCCTTTTGGATGGACTGGTTGGATCTTCTTGCAGTCCAAGGGACTCTCAAGAGTCTTCTCCAACACCACAGTTCAAAAGCATCAATTCTTAAGTGCTCAGCTTTCTTTATAGTCCAACTCTCACATCCATACATGACTACTTAAAAAACCATGGCCTTGACTAGACAGATGGACCTTTGTTGGCAAAGTAATGTCTCTGCTTTTTAATATGCTGTCTAGGTTGGTCATAACTTTCCTTCCAAGGAGTAAGCATCTTTTAATTTCATGGCTGCAATCACCATCTGCAGTGACTTTGGAGCCCCCCAAAATAAAGTCAGCCAAGGTCAAGGTTTATCAATTTTGTATCTTTTCAAAAATAAGCTCTTAATTTCAGTGGTCTTCTCCATTTTATTTCTATTTAAATCTATTTAAATCTCTATTTCAGAGAAGGCAATGGCACCCCACTCCAGTACTCTTGCCTGGAAAATCCCATGGACAGAGGAGCCTGGTAGGCTGCAGTCCATGGGGTTGCTAAGAGTCGGACATGACTGAAAGACTTCACTTTCACTTTTCACTTTCATGCATTGGAGAAGGAAATGGCAACCCACTCCAGTGTTCTTGCCTGGAGAATCCCAGGGACGGGGGAGCCTGGTGGGCTGCCATCTATGGGGTCGCACAGAGTGGGACATGACTGAAGCGACTTAGCAAATCTCTATTTTGTTCATTTCCTCTCTGGTATGTATTAGCTCCTTCCCTCTGCTGACCTAAATATGTTTGTTCTTTTTCTACCTCTTTGAAATGATCGATTAAGTTGTTAATTTGAGATTTATGCTTGTTTCTTGAGAAAACCTGAATTGCTATAACCTCTCTCAGAGCTGCTTTGTTGCATCCCATAGATTTTGGAAAGTCATGTCTCCATTTTCATTTGTCTTCAGATATTTTCTGATGTCCTCTTTGATTGTATCGTTGACTCACTGTTTTTTCAGTAGAATGCTATTTGGTTTCCATGTGTGCATTTTTTCCCATTTCATTTTTGTAGTTGCTTTTTAGTTTCACACTGTGGGGGTCAGAAGAAAAATGCTCGGTATAACTTCCAATCTTTTAAATTTTTTAAGGCTTGTTTTATGACCCAGTAGGTGTTCTATCCTGGAGAACATTCCATGTACACTTGAACATCATGTGTATTCTGTTGTTTTTGGATGGAAGATTCTGTAGATATCAATTAAGTCTAACTGGTCTGTTATGTCATTTAACACCACTGTTGCCTTATTGATTTCCTGTCTGGATGATCTGTCCATTGATGTCAATGGGGTACAAAGGTCTCCTGCACTTATTGTATTATTATCAATTTCTCCCTTTATGTCTATTAATATTTACTTTATATATTTAGGTACTTTTTTATTGGACGCATATATATCAATTCAGTTCATTTCGGTTCAGTCGCTCAGTCATGTCCGACTCTTTGCGACCCCATAGACTGCAGCACACCAGGCCTCCCTGGAGTTTACCCAACTCCTGGAGTTTACCCAAACTCATGTCCATTACATCGGTGATGCCATCCAACCATCTCTTCCTCTGTCATATATTCATTAGTCTATCTATTATCCTCTTCTATTGGTCCCTGTGTCATTATATAATGCTCTTCTTTGTCTGATGTTACAGTTTTTGTTTTAAAGTCCATTTCGTCTGATATAAATGTTGCTACCTTGACTATTTTATCATTTCCATTTGCATGAACTCTTTCTCCATCCTCTTACTTTTAATCTGTGTGTGTCTTTAGTCCTGAGGTCAATCTCTGGTACACAACATATAAAAGCGTATTCATTCATTTATCCAGTCAGCCACCCTATGTCTTTTGATCAGAGCATTTAGTCCACTGGCACTTATAGTAATTATTGGTAGGGATGTCCTTATTGCCATTTTACAGCTTGGTTTCTAGTTGTTCTTGTCATTCTTCTCTGTATATTCTTTTTTTTTTTTTTTTTTTTGTCCCATTGAGGTCTGATGGTTTTTCTTTTGTAGTATGCTTGGTTTCCTTTCTTTTAAGTTTTTGTGTATCTCTTATAAGTTTTTGATTTGTGGTTACCATGGGGTTCATATATGATGACCAATAGTTATATCTACTTGATTTAAACTAATAGTCATTTAAGTTCAAATACATTCTAAAAGCTCTACTTTTTTATTCTCCTCCCCCAAATTTTGTGTTTTTTGTCATATTTTAAACCTTCATGCTTATCCTTTTTCTGTTTATTGAAATTATTGTTCTTTGTATAGATTTCTTTTTCCTTACATTTACCTACTGATATATTTATGACCATCAATCCTTACTCTGCATTTGTGTTTCCTATTGGGATTTTCCTTTTCCATATAGTCTTCTAGAGAAGACCTTTTGGCATTTACTTTAGGATAAGTTTATTAATGCTAAATTATTTCAGTTTTTGCTTGTTTGGGAAGTGCTTTATCACTTCTACCGTAAATGATAATCTTGTTTTTGGAGTATCCTAGGTTGCAGGTTTTTCCTTTAAATATATCATGTCACTCCCCTCTGGCTTATAAAGTTTCTGCAGGAAATCAGTTGATAGCCTTATAGAGATTACCTGGTATATAACTCTTTGATTTCCACATGCTGCCTTTAGAATTCTCTATCTTTAACTTTGGCCATTTTAATTATGCTATGTCTTGGTGTGTGTGTATTATCTGAAGAGGTTATCTTGTTTGCGATCCTATACTTGGTATCTGTTTCCATCTTTAGTTTTGGGAAGTTTTCAAACATAATTTTTTCAACTACATTTTTGTACCCTTCTCTCTCTCTTTTTCTGGCACCTTTATAATGTGAATGCTTGGATACTTGATGGTAACCTAGAGGTCCCATATGTTGCACTCTTTTTCTATTTTTACATTTGTCTTTCTGTCTGCTCTTCTGATTGGGTGATTTCCTTTGTTCTGTCTTCTAGAACACTTATGTGTCATTTAGTCTACTATTCATTGCTTATAGAGTGTTTTTTAATCTTGTCGTTGTTGTTCAGTCACTCAGTCATGTCAGACTCTTTGTAACACAATGGACTACAGCACGCCAGGCTTTCCTGTCTTTCACCATCTCCTGGAGCTTGCTCAAACTCATGTCCATTGAGTTGGTGATGCCAACCAATCATCTCATCCTCTGTCATTCCCTTCTCCTCCTACCTTCTATCTTTCCCAACATGAGGGTCTTTTGTAATGAGTTGGCTCTTCACATCAGGTGGCCAAAATATTGGAACTTCAGCTTCAGTATCAATCTCTCCAGTGAATATTCAGGGTTGATTTCCTTTAGGATTGACTGATTTGATCTCCTTGCAGTCCAAGGGACTCTCAAGAGTCTTCTCCAACACCATGGTTTAAAAGCTTTAATTCTTCAGCACTCAGCCTTTTTGATGGTATAACTCTCACCTCCGTACATGACTACTGGAAAACCCTTAGCTTTGACTATTTGGACCTTTGTTGACAAAGTGGTGTCTCTGCTTTTTATTTTCTTTTTAATGGTGTTAGTTCTCGATGGTTTTATAGGTCTTCATAGAACCATTCAGCTTCAGCTTCTTTGTCATTAGTGGTTGGAGCACAGATTTGGATTACTATGATTCTGAATGGTTTGCCTTGGAAATAAACAGAGATCATCCTGTCATTTTAGAGATGCACCCAAGTACTGCATGTTGAACTCTTTTGTTGACTCTGAGGGCTACTCCATTTCTTCTAAGGGATTTTTGCCCACAGTAGTAGATGTAATGATCATTTGAATTAAATTACCCCATTCCTGTCCATTTTAGTTCACTGATTCCTGAAATATCAATGTTAAACCTTGCCATCTCCTGTTTGAATGATTCATAGATCTTGATTCATGGACCTCACATTCCAGGTTCCTATGCAATAATTGTTCTTTACAGAATTGGACTTTACTTTCACCACCAGACACATCCACAACTGAATATTGTTTTCACTTTGGCTCAGCCTCTTCATTCCTTTTGGAGTCATTTCTCCATGATTCTCCAGTAGCATATTGGGCAACTATTGACCTGGGGAGTTCATCTTTCAGTGTTATATCTTTTTGCCTTTTCATCCTGTTTATGGTGTTCTCAAGGCAAGAATACTGAAGTGGATTTCCATTCCCTTCTCCAGTGGACCACATTCTGTCAGAACTCTCCACCATGACTCCTCTCTGTCTTGGGTGGCCCAACACAGCATGGCTCATAGTGTCACTGAATTAGACAAGGCTGTGATCCTTGTGACCAGTTTGGTTAGTTTTCTGTGATTGTGGTGTTCATTCTGTCTGCACTCTGATGGATGAGGATAAGAGGCTTGTGGAAGTTTCCTGATGGGCGGGACTGGCTGTGGGGAAAACTGGGTCTTGTTCTGATGGCAGGGCTATGCTCAGTAAATCTTTAATCCAATTTTCTGCTGATGGGTGGGGCTGTGTTCCTTCCCATCCTCCCTACAGGCCTAGGCCAAACTATGGTAGGGGTAATGGTAGTAATGGTGGCCTCCTTCAAAAGGACGTATGCCAGCATGCCACAGCTTCCAGGACTGTTGTAGTCAGTGCCCCTGACCCTGCAGCAGGCCACTGTGGACCCACATCTCTGCCGGAGACTCCCGGACACTCACAGGCAAGTCTGGCTCAGTCTCTTGTGGGGTCACTGCTCCTTTCTTTTGGGTGCTGGAGCATACTGTGTTTTCTTATGCCCTCCAAGAGTCTGTTTTCCCAGTACTGTGGATGTTCTGTAATCCAATCCTACTGGCCTTCAAAGTCACATTCCCTAGGGTTTCTCAGTCCCTTTGCCAGAGCCCCAAGTTGGGGAGTCTGTTGTGGTCCCTAGAACTTTCACAACAGTGCAAGAACATCTTTGGTATAACTATTCTCCAGTTTGTAGGTTGTCTGCTCGGCAGCTCTATAGTGGAACTAATTGCAATGTCCTCCAAGAGGACTTATGCTACATGCCACACCTCCCTGGTCTGCTTCTGTCAGAGCCCCTGTCCCCACAGCAGGTCACTGCTGACCCATGCCTCTGCTGGAGACACTCAAACACTCAAAGGCAGGTCTGGTTCAGTCTCTTGTGGAGGTCACTGCTCCTTTCCCTGGGTCCTGGTGATGACAAGGTTTTGTTTGATCCCTCTGAGCATCTCTGGTGGGTCTGACATTTGATTTTAAATGTGATTGCCCTCCTCTTACCATCTTGCTGGGGCTTCTCCTTTGCATTTGGATGTGGGGTATCTTTTATTGGTGGAATCCAACATTCTCCTGTTGATGGTTGTTCAGCAACTAGTGATTTGGGTGTTCTTGCAGGAAAAGATGAGCTCACACCCTTCTAGTCTGTCATCTTAAAGATCTTAGATATTGAATTATCTATTTTTGAATATGTTGTCTTTACATTTTCTAGTATTTGTCAAAATGATCTATATTTACATCAACTCTTTTCCCTAATTCAGTTAGCATTTTTATTATCAGTATTTTGAATTCTTTGTCTGGTAGATGGTGTATATCTATTTCTTTGTTTTTTCAGGGTTTTTCTCCTGCTCTTTAAATTGAAAGTAGTTTTACTGTATTTTCATTTTATTTAACTTTCTTTGTCTCTAATAAAATAAAAGTTACCTATTGTGGTATTGAAGGGGTGTTCTTATGTAGGAGTATCCCTATGAAGACTGAGTATGCCCTGTGCTTTTGGTGGGAGAGCTGGATTTTCTGCGGACATCAGTCATATCTTTGCTCAGGGTATGCTGGCAGCCATCACTCTGGTGGGTGGTAGCTGTTGATAAAGAAGCTAGAGCTGTGCAGGATGTGAGATATGACTTCCTTTCTACTCAGTGACTGTCACCACCCTATTGAGGGTGGAGGTGGTTCCCAAGTTTCTGGAGCTGAAGTCCAGAGGGTTAAACCCCAGCTGGCTTTGTTCCTTTTAAGTGTTGATTTTCCTTCTTCCTGTGCTGGGCTGTTTGCCCCAAAGGAGGGGTTTGCTGAAACAAGCAGGGTTTGTATACCTACAGAGATCTGATGCCCTGCCTCTATAGGAATCTGTAGCCCACAGTCACATCTTTACCCCTGTTGTGGTCACCCCAGATCTAGTTCTAAGCTGTAGTGTTGAGTTAGCACATGGCAAGGCGTTCATGGGAATTCAGGTATTTGTCCTGCTGTCAGAAATCTGGCCAGCTTCTGGGGCACTGCTTGAGTAAATGCCAAAAATGACAACCGCCACCCAACCTGGGCTATTGCCTCAGATCCCCAGCTCACCTCTGCATTTTTAGATAGAGACGTCTCACAGGTCCTGCCCACTATAGATCGGTGCCAAGTTGTGGCATGTAATGAGTGGGCCAGGGTGTTTACTCAACTCAGACTGGAGCATGGCAAGGTAGCAACCACTAGAGCAAACGCCCTCTCCCTGACTGGGGGCAAGCCATCACCCACACACTTCTCAGGAGTGAAGCCTAGGCTTCTCCAGCCTTTCTGTCTGTCCCAGCATTTCTTCTAAGAGCCAAATGGGCTTGTCTCCTGTGCATAGGACTCCAGGGCTGGGATGACTAGTCTACGGCTCAGTCTCCTCACTCCCAGGGTGGGTGGCCACCCATGCAATCTCCTTTTCCCTCTTAGTAGCCTCCCAGGGACAGAGGTCCTGACCCTGTGCTTTTCTTCTCTTGCTGCCCAATTATGTGTATATCTTTCTCACAGTCTTGGCTATAGGAGTCCTTCTGCCAGTTTCTATTTAGTTTTCCATGAAACTTATATCACATTGAGATGCTTTCTGATGTGTTTGTAGAGGGAGGTAATCGCCACATTGTCTTGATCTACCTTGTAAAGGTTTATTTCTTGACTTTCCATTCTATTATACATTTATCTATGTATATTATAGTTTTGTTGTAAGTTTGAAATTGAAACATATGATACCTACAATTTTATTCTTTTTCAAGAATGTTTTGGCTATTCTGGGTCCCTTGTATTTCCATATGAATTTTAGCATTAGCTTGCCAATTTCTGCCAGAAGGCCCTTGGGATTTTTATAGGCGCCATGTTGAGTCTATAGATCTATTTGAGAATTATTCCCTAATCCAGCCGTTTTCCTATTCATTCCACTTATTTATACATACTTTAATTTCTTACAATAATCCTTTATAGCTTTAAGTATACAAGTGGCTTAGCAGTTAAGAATCTGCCTGCAATGAAGGAGCCGCAGAAGACGCAGGTTCAATCCCTGGGTTCAGAAGATCCCTTGGAGAAGGAAATGGCAACCAACTCCAATATTTTCACCTGGAGAATCCCATGGACAGGGGAAGCTCATCAGCTGGAGGGGAAGGGTGGACAATTGATGAAGTCTCCCTCTTCAGCTGCTTCCCAGGTAGCTCAGATGGTAAGGAATCTGCCTGTAATGGGGGAGACCTGGGTTCAATCCCTGGGTCAGGAAGATCCTCTGGAAAAGGGCATGACAGCCCACTCCAGTATTCTTCGTTGGAGAATTCAATGGACAGAGGAGCCCAGCGGGCTATTGTCCATGTTACCACAAAGAGCTGGACATGACTGAGCAACTAACAGTTCACTTCTATACAAGTCTCTCAATAAATTGCTAAATTTATTCCTGTTTTATTCTTTTTGTTTCTATTATAAAGCGAATTCCTCTTTTAGTTGCACTGTTTGGTTGTTCATAGCTAGTGCATAGAAATATAATTGATCTTGCATCCTACAGCCTCACTGAATGTGTTTATTAGTTCTAGTAGTTTTTTAATAGGTATGTTGATATTTCCTACATACCAGATATTATCATCTGTGACTTGAGACAGTATTACTTATTCTTTTCAATCTGGATGTCTTTTGTTTATTTCCTTACCTAAACTATTAGATTCTCCAGTAAAATGTTCAATAGATATTACAAAAGTAAGCATTCTTGTCTTGTTCCTGATCTGAAGGAGAAAGCACATTATAGCATCACCTTGGGTTTGTAGATATTTTATCAAGTTGACAGTTCCAGTCTGTTTCAGTTTATTCTCATGAATGGGAGTTAGAATTTTTCAAATGCTTTTTTTTTTTTTTTTTCCTGAGTCTATTGACATAATCCTGTAGTTTTACTCTTTATTCCATCAATATGATGTATTATATTGATTGACTTTTAGGTGTTAAACTGATCTTGCATTCTGGGAATAGATTCCTCTTAGTCATAATGCATTATGTATATAATATATATATAGTTGAATTTGGCTTACTAATATTTTTGAGGAATTTTTTATGTCTGTATTCTTATGGGCCTGGACTTTACATTAAGGTGCTTTTTAGTTGCCAATCCAATTTTTTACTTATTATAGGTCTATTCAGGTTTTTTATTTCTTCTTGAGTCAGTTTTCATATATCTATGCATCTTTCTATGAATTTTTCCACATCATCTAAGCTATCTAGTTTGTTGGCTTGGAGTTGATTGAAGTATACCTTTGTAATCTTGTTTATTTCTGTGAACTCAGTAGTGATAGCTCTCTCTCTTTTTTTCCTTTTTTTTCTTTCTCTCTTTTTTTAATAATTTGAGTCTTCTCTGTTTGTTTTCCTCTTGGCGAGTTTAGTTTTGTCTTGGTGAGGTTGTCAATTTTGTGTTTTTCTAAGAGGCAAGTTTTGGTATTATTTGTTTTCTCTATTGTTTTTCTATCTACTTACTTCGTTTCTTTATGTTCTAATTTTTATGAGGCATAACTTCTGTTTCTTTGCATGTCTCTTTAATTGTTCATGTTGAGAACTGGACTTAAAAATCTTCTATGTGGCAACTCTGAATATCAGATTCTACCCCTCTCCCAGGGTTTGTTACTTTTGTTGCTTATCATAGTAATTATGTTTGTTTAGTAATTTCCCTGAATTAATCCTGTAAAGTCTGTATTCCGTATTAAGTGCTGCTACCAAAGTCTCTGCTTGGTTAGCTTTTTGGTCAGATAGCATCACCAACTCAATGGACATGAATTCGAGCAAACTCCAGGAGATAGTGAAGGACAGAGGAGCCTGGCATGCTGCAGTCCATGGGATCACGAAGAGTCAGACATGACTTAGCAACTGAGCAGCAACAATGTCAACAGAGATTTCCTTAAATGACTTGAGCCGATATGTCTCCCTCCCTTTGACAAGGCACTTTGTGTCTGTTGTGTTGAGCATTCCCTTAATACTCCAGCAGCTTAAAACTCTGCCTTAGTCTTCACTTCCTGCTTGTGCAGAGACTTGAGGACTGCCAAAGTAAGAGACTGGGGCTTTCTCTGATCTTTTCTGGCTCTTCCACAATGCTGGAAACATGCACATACCTGTACATGCACATGGTCTTCTAGAGCCCCAGGAATAAGCTTTTCAAAGACTCCTATAATTGTCTCATGCCCATATTTGCTTGTAAGTTTTCTAGCCAGATTGTTGTTTGCCCCAACTGGTATCACTTACTCAGATCACTGTAATGTTTGATAATTTTTGCTGATTGTTTTCAACAAATACCCTGGAAATAGGGCTCTTTCCACTAGTGGAGTTTCAAGTGAGATAAAGACAAAGGGGCTTTTCTGGGGATCTGCCAAACAGATAAAATGTTGACAGCTGTCAGCTTGGGGGCTTTTGGTGCAGCTCCACATCCACCCTGCCCCTCGAGTGCTTTTCACATTTACTGTGGCTCTGAGAGTGCCACAGAGCTAGGATGAGGGGGTTGAAATATGACCCGTTAGCTTTCCCTGGTGGCTCAGATGGTAAATAATATGCCTACAATGCAGGAGACCCAGCTTCTGTCCCTGTGTTGGGAAGATTCCCTGGAGAAGGGAATGGCTGCCCACTTTAGTATTCTCACCCAGAGAATTCCACAGACAGAGGAGCCAGGTGGGCTATAGTCCATGGGGTTTCAAAGAGTCAGACATGACTGAAAAAATAACACACACTAAAAATGTCTTCATGCTTGTCGTTTTTACCAAGACTCAGAGTTTTTCTTGAAGCGATGTGCCTCAGATATTTGAAGGCCTTTGGCTAATTTCCAGAGTTCTTAAAAAAATTGATTTTGACAGTTTTTAGCACTGTTCTCATTGCCTTGGACCATGAAGAAGGTTGAGTGTCAAAGAAATGATACTTTCAAACTGTTGAGAAGACTGTTGAGAGTCCCTTGGACAGAAAGGAGATCAAACCAGTCAATCCTAAGAGAAATCAACTCTGAATATTTACTGGAAGAACTGAAGCCAAATTCCCAATACTTTGACCACCTGATGCAAAGAGCTGATTCATTGAAAAAGACCCTGATGCTGGGAAAGATTGAGGGCATGAGGAGAAGGGGTTGACAGAGGATGAGATGGTTGGACAACATCATCAAGTCAGTGGACTTGAGTTTGAGCAAATTTTAGGAGATAGTGAAGGACAGGGAAGTCTGGTATGCTGCAGTCCATGGGTTCACAAAGGGTTGGACACGACTGAGTGACTGAAAACAACACTCCAACATTCTAGAAGTGCTTCCATCATAATTATCCAACTTCTTTTGTCCCTTCTTAGTTTTTCTTACCCCAAGTCAGTCACCAAATGGAACCACAAGCATTTCAGTCAGATCATCTCTGAGTGAAATGATTTGCTACAGTCAAGACACAAGTTTCCCTTTTAGTATCTAAGACAAAGGTGTCTGGAAATCTTCCTGGAGCAGCCTATGGTGATGTCAAGTCAACTTAAAATTTACTTAAAATTAAAATAAGGAAAGTGGGGAAAGTGAATTCTCTCAGATTTGTCCAACTTTTTGTGACCCCATGGACTGTAGCTGCCAGGCTCCTCTGTCCATGGAATTTTCCAGGCAAGCATACTGGAGTGGGTTGCCATTTCCTTCTCCAGGGGCTTTTCCCAACCCAAGGACTGAACCTGGGTCTCCTGCTTTGCAGGCAGACTCTTTACAGTCTGAGCCACCAGGGAATCTCAAAATTAAAATGGTAGCAATCATTAAATAGGACTAATTGAAGTCAAGTGGGCCTTAGGAAGCATCACTACGAACAAAGCTAGTGGAGATGATGGAATCCCAGTTGAGCTATTTCAAATCCTAAAAGATGATGCTGTGAAAATGCTGCACTCAATATGCCAGGAAATTTGGAAAACTCAGCAGTGGCCACAGGACTGGAAATGGTCAATTTTCATTCCAATCCCAAAGAAAGGAAATGCCAAAGAATGCTCAAACTACTGCACAATTGCACTCATCTCACACGCTAGTAAAGTAATGCTCAAAATTCTCCAAGCCAGGCTTCAGCAATACATGAACCATGAACTTCCAGATGTTCCAGCTGGTTTTAGAAAAGGCAGAGGAACCAGAGATGAAATTGCCAACATCCACTGGATCATCGAAAAAGCAAGAGAGTTCCAAAAAAAACATCTATTTCTGCTTTATTGACTATGCCAAAGCCTTTGACTGTGTGAATCACAATAAACTGTGGAAAATTCTGAAAGAGATGGGACTACCAGACCACCTGACCTGCCTCTTGAGAAACCTGTATGCAGGTCAGCAAGCTACTTCAGAACTGGACATGGAACAACAGACTGGTTCCAAATAGAAAAAGGAGTAAGTCAAAGCCATATATTGTCACCCTGCTTATTTAACTTACATGCAGAGTACATCATGAGAAACGCTGGGCTGGATGAAGCACAAAGTGGAATCAAGATTGCTGGGAGAAATAGCAATAACCTCAGATATGCAGATGATACCACCCTTATGGCAGAAAGTGAAGAGAAACTAAAGAGCCTCTTGATGAAAGTGAAAGAGGAGAGTGAAGAAGTTGGCTTAAAGCTCAACATTCAGAAAATGAAGATCATGGCATCTGGTCCCATCACTTCATGGGAAATAGATGCGGAAACAGTGGAAACAGTGGCTGACTTTATTTTCTTGGGCTCCGAAATCACTGCAGATAGTGATTGCAGCCATGAAATTAAAAGATGCTTACTCCTTGGAAGGAAAGTTATGACCAACCTAGACAGCATATTAAAAAGCAGAGACATTACTTTGTCAACAAAGGTCCATCTAGTCAAGGCTTTTGTTTTTCCAGTAGTCATGTATGGATGTGAGAGTTGGACTATAACGAAAGCTGAGTGCTGAAGAATTGATGCTTTTGAACTGTGGTGTTGGAGAAAACTCTTGAGAGTCCCTTGGACTGCAAGGAGATCCAACCAGTCCATCTTAAAGGAGATCAGTCCTGGGTATTCAATGGAAGGACTGATGTTGAAGCTAAAACTCCAATACTTTGGCCACCTGATGCGAAGAGCTGACTCATTTGAAAAGACCCTGATGCTGGGAAAGATTGAGGGAAGGAGGAGAAGGGGACGACAGAGGATGAGATAGTTGGATGGCATCACCAACTCAATGGACTTGAGTTTGGGTGGACTCCGGGAGTTGGTGATGGACAGGGAGGTCTGGCATGCTGCAGTTCATGGGGTCTCAAAGAGTCAGACACAGCTGAGCAACTGAACTGAACTGAATTGATATTTGACCAGAAATATAACTTAGATGAAATTCTAACAGTGAGAAAGATGTTTTCAAAAGATATCAATGATGTGATTATCTAAAAGACATTTTGATCTCTGACATGTAAGAAGGTTGTTAATAGGAAATAAATGTTAAAATGTAACATTAAAATTATCAAGAGTGATTAACAATAATTATATATCTAAGCCTCCAAAGCAATTAGGGAATGACCCTACCCAAAGAGCAGCCCACATACTTCTCCCGCACAACTGCCCCTCTCACTAGGAGCTCTTCTGAGGCCAGTTTTGCCTTGCACCTTACGTTTGTTTTTATTTTCTTCCCAAACAGCAACTGGCCTCGGCTCAGATGCCGTGATCTGCTATCTCACAGCCATTTTTCTGAACATAAGCAGGCTGCATTTAAAACTCTCCAGCTCATCTGTCTTCATTTGAAGACCGAGTTAAAAAATAAAATTAATGATTGCTATCAGGGGGAAGACGAGGAGCATCTTTGGTGAAAAGTAGATCTGCCATGTTTGGCCAAGGCTGACATCTTTCACTGGCTGGAAATGGCTGGATATACTTGTAAACATTATTAAAAATAATAACTTAATGTTTCCTTCCTGTGACTCGCTAGCATTAGCAAGGTAGTTCCAATTAGTATTTCCTCTGAGTGAGGTGGGCCTCTGACTCCATTTCATTTAAGAGGGGATTTGTTTTCTAATTTTTACTTCTGCTGTTGTCAATAATAGACCAGAACAAAATGACGGCTGCCTTCCTCCCATCACTTACATTTTGCAGAGCCCCAGCAAAGGAATATGCATCCTTGATTTTATTTGTTTTAGCTGTGCGTGTTCAGTGAAAGAGAGGACACATTTATGTCTCTGTGATCTGGATGGTGTGGCATGGAGTTTCAAAATACAAGTAAATCACATCACAAGACTAAATCATTTTGTAGGATTTTGAGAGTGAAGGCAAATAATTCAATGATAAATTAATCTGAATGGCCTGTAATAGATACTTTTTTTTTTTTTGAAAATTTAGCCTCAAGTCCCCACTGACAGTGTGAAGTGTGGCTAGAAGGAAAAAAGGAAGGGACAGAAGGAGGGAGAGGAGAGAGAAGGGGACAACAGGCACCTCTCTGCCCAGGTGCCTCACCTCTGGTGGTTCATCCCTGCTGGCTGGATCTTCCTTTCATTCTAATGAGTATCTCTTTAGTAGGCTCATCTTGCTTTATTAAAGTCAAAAATATGTTTTTAAATGCTAAATGAGACATGCATTATTGCAAATGCATAGCTACAAAATGTGTTTGGCAGCCTCAAGGTAATCATTTCTTCCAATTTCAACACAAAGTTGGTGAATATTTCAATTGATTGTGTTGGGTGATCCAGTAGTCATTTAATCATATTAACATATAACTTGCATATTCAACATCATCTCACATGCTAGCTTATCTTATACCCCAGAAAGTCTCACAAGGCATCAGGCATGCACATGCACGCATGCTCGAACACACACACACTCATTTCCTGGAGTAGGCTTTTAACCAAAGTTCTATTTAATGTCTAGGCTGTGCAAATGACTGTCTCTGTGAACTGACGTAACGGAACTTTTTAATAGCATAACAGAGCAAATCATTATGCAGAAGATAGGAGGCATTATTTACAACATTAATTAAGTCCAGGGGAAAAAAAGAACCATATAAATCCACTTCACTTTATTGTAAGTGCTTTTGCCTGGGAACCCATGTCCTATTCTACTTATTTTAAAATTCAAGTAGACTGTAGGAGGCTGAACTTTTTAACTTTTTCTTGTGGTGTGATGCTTTGGGTCTCTCTGGTTTTTATAATGTGGTGACATGCCCAAGGTTCCAGGAGTTACCAAGGATCATAGCAAGCAGAGAGTTGAAACCCACCTAAGAAGAAGAAGGCTTCCTGTGTGTGTGGTGGGAAGTCAAGTCCACAAATCCCAGGCCCTGAGAGGGAGGGGTCTCTGTGGGAAGGAGTGTGCTCTCCGCTTTGGAGAGTCTCCATCACACAACTTCCTTGGACCCTGCCATCCACCCGATCTCCGATCTTCCCACCCACTTTGTGCTCAAGTTAAACAGTGGCTGACTTCTCGACTGGTGAATGTTGAAGTCTCTCAAAATCATGTACACAGGATGGCAGAGGATTCTGAAGGATGAAAGGAAAAGCTCTATTTTATTCCATTTCTGACACCATTCATACATTAGATACCAGATAAGGAGTTCAGTTTGTGCTTTATTGGTTGACATGAACCGTAGCACAGACGCCCTGTTGTGCTCCATCAGAGCAGTGCTGGAGGAAGCTGCAGGAGCAGGAGGGAAGCTGGGGGCTGACCAGGCTCCTTACAGAGGAGATAGAGGCAATTTGACGTAAGCAAGAGCAGGCAAGACAAAGAGAAGAAACCAACTGTGTTTTATTTGGAATAAAAATGCAACTTAGCATGACCCTAGGCTTATCTCATTCCAGCCAAGTAATATTTTCCTGACAAAAGAGTGGCTAGAAGGTTTGTCAAGTTCTGAGCAATGAGTTTTGCAGGGAAGATGATAATGGGGTTTGAATTTGAGGTTCATGTCTGACTCCAGCAAAGCTCCCAGGAAACCAGATTCACCTGAACTCCAGATGTTCACAAAACAACGTAAGCGAAAAAAGCTTTTCTTCCTGGTCTTTGTGAGGGGCCAACAGGATATGAGAGAGACAAAAATTGAGAGAGCCATATTCTTGAGCAGCCCCAAATATGCCAAATTTGCCCATAACTTATAACTGATTACCCAGCTAATTCTTATCAATTAAAGAATTATACTGGAACACTGAGGAGTCGAGCTTAGTAGACTACATTGGGATCTTTATATTCCTCCAGAATTAATATATTAGCATGGCTTAAACACACACAATTTTCTAATTCAGATGGGGCCCAAATTCTGGTCCAAATTTGAACATCTGGGAATCCCCACTAGACCTTCTTGCTGAACTGGTATAGGGACAATAAGGCCATTTGATCCATACAGGCTGGCTGACAAGCCAGGATTATTCCATGGGCAGAAGGAGGATGTTGAGAGCTCTAAGGGCTCAAAGTCACAACAGACAGAAGGCGACAGACAGAGAGACAAGACTGCATGAGAACGAGTCCTGCTGTGCCTGGTGATTTGCTGGGTATCTCAGTGTTTGTTCTGTGACAAGTTGGACTTTGGTACAAGGTCAGCTCCTGAATCTTGATTATGTTTTTTCCCCCCTTGAGCCAAGAGACATTGATCTGTACATCTAGTTTACCTTGTTTTCTTAGCCATTTGTGACACAGTACAACAGTTCCCATCGAAAAAAGTGTCATGTAAATAAATTACAACTTACGACGTATACATTAAATAATTTTATAAATGAACTTTAAAAATGAAGGAATAAAAAATGCCAGGCCTGGCTTGTAGAGCAATAGTGATTATTCTGATCATGTTGTCATGTGTAATGAAGCACAGGCCTATCATTAATCAAAAGAACCAATCAGATAACTAATTTAGGCAATATTCTTTACCGCAGGACACGTCGGTCAGTAAAAATGCATTAAAATAGCAAAAGATCAATAGCAGACACCGGGGACTGTGTTTACAAACCGGTCTTAAACTTTAGGGTATTAAATTCTCAGTCATATTGGGTATCTGTTTGGTAAAGATAAAGGAAAACTTCAGAGAAATGAAAGTTTTTTTTAAGTTAATAGTGCAGTTGTAATGTATACTGTAATAAATGTACAGAATGTTGCATTATTTTGTGATGAATGGCAAAAGTGTCCCCAGCTCCCTTCAGAAGCATTATTGAAGTTCAAAAAAAAGGACCATGGAATGAGCAGGGATTGACGAATTGGTCCGAAGATGGCAGTGGGAGGCAGGCAGGTCCTGGGTGTTTAAAGATGATTTATGCTCTGAGCGGTCCGGGGTGAACGCAGTGGTCAGGCCCAGCAAGTGGCAGGTGGTGGCGGTTATCTCTCTGGAAGGTGGCCTCACTTCCCTGCAGCATGTCCCTTTGCCAGAAGCCTCGGTTTGTTCACTTTCTCTAATGAAAAGTTTCACTCATACTCTAACCACACAAAGTACATCTTAAAAAGTTCAAAACAGCCACCTCCTTTTTCTTTCCTAACAAGTAAATGTATTTTTGAAATAAATCCTGATGCTGATTCCACAAACCTAGTTCAGCTACTGAAGAAATACGGTTCTTCAACAGAGGGCAAAAGTGGCGGTCACATGGTGGACCAGAGGCTGCAGGAACGGCCATTCCTCGGCTGGCGCCAGCTCAGAATAAGTGTCACGACATTAGGCAAAAGGCCGCCAGAGAAAGCCAGGTGGCTCCTCTGGCCCTGAGGTCTGACGTCTCCTTGCCTTTACTTTGTGAGTCTCAGGATGGCGGTGCTTGGGGTAGGGACAGTCGCTGAAATGTTTCTCTCCCGTGGTGATCACTGCCCTGAGTACTAGGGGACCCCACACTCTTGCAAGAACTTGTCACACGTTTTCCTATTAGGAAACAACTCTGCCAGGAAGACACACTTCATTCCTTGATTCATTCAAACCTTATCTCTCAAGTGCCTGTCATGTGCCACTGTGCAGACGTTGTCTGCCAATTGGCTGGCAACTCAGAAATAGACACTGAGAAGTTTTGATTTGACTAATGCCACACATAAAGTGGTATCTCCCAACAGGAGGAAAGAAGAAGAGAGAATAAAATAAAGGAAGGGGAGAGAAGGAAAGAAAGGAAGAAAGAGAGAATGAAAGAAAGAAGACTTTCCCCCTGACCCCACCTCCTTCCATAGCTGTGGCTCTTATTTTCCTGCTCATTTTCACAGCAAACTTTCTAGAAAGACAAAAAGATGGCTGCATTTGCTGAGTACTTCTTCCTCTCCTAGTCAACCCTTCAACCTATTCTTCCTTGCCTTTCGTGCTTACTGTGCCAGGGAGATAGCTTTGACAAATCACCTGTGGGTTCCATGTTTCCAAAGCCAATGGATATTTTTAGATCTTAAACTTGAACCTCTCAGCAGTGTTCTCTCTCCCCAGTACTCTTGCTCATTGGCACATTCCTCTTTGTCCTCCTCTTCAGTATACTCTATCTCAGGATACTTTGGTGGTCCTTCATAGCCTCATGACCTCTATGCACCCTCTATATGCACATGCTGGCATGCAATAGAACACAATTATAAACAACCTAAATACCCACTAATGGGAAAATGTTACTCAAACAATGGCACAATAATTCTATGGAACCTAAGAGCTGTTAAAAAACAACAACAAATTAAATATACACACATATGTGAAAGAAAGTGTGAAAGTGTTAGTCACTCAGTCGTGTCCAACTCTTTGTGACCCCATGGACTGAAGCCTGTTAGGCTCCTCTGTCCATGGGATTCTCCAGGCAAGAATACTGGAGTGAGTTGTTTTTTCCTTCTCCAGGGGATCTTCCTGACCCAGGGATCAAACTCAGGTCTCCCATATCACAGGCAGATTCTTTACTGTCTTCTTTACTGTCTGAGCTGCCAGGGAAGCCCTATACACATATATACCTGTGATGATCTCTGAGACATATGCTAAGTGAGAATAAAAGACAACACTGCAGAGAATGATATTATTTAAGTATGATATATTTCTGTGTGCACATATAAACATATGTGATGCATTTTAAAAGGTCTCAAAGATGAGTGTACACATGCTGGGTATGAGAAATAAATTGGAGGAAGCAGCAGAGTTCAGGGTGGTCAGAAGGAGCATACGTTTTATCTCTACTGATTAACATTTTGAAAATGAATCATGTCTCCTGTAATTAAAGACTGAAAAATCATTTTAAGTAACTATTATGCACATTTAAACTTACTCCTTAGCCCTCCACCCTCTTGTCACTCTCTCCAGAGTTGCTTTCAAACAGTTCAAGGACTGAAATCTCATCTATTTGAAACTGTCTCCAGACCTAGAGATCCAATCTTTCTCCTGAGCTCCAGATGTGCTTCTGTAAATTCCTGTTTGGGCTCTCTACCAAAAGTATCATTGTCAGCTTCACAAATTCTCTTTGGCCAACTGGAGCACTAATTTCCCCCCCTAAACCCACACTTGCCCAGTTTCCCAATCTCAGTAAATGACTTTATCATTCACTCTGTTGGTCGAGTTGAAAGTATAAGCCTCACTTGATATAGATAGAATCTATTCTATATACCCCTTATATCTCCAACGTCAGCCTTGAATCATCCTTCCCTTTCTCTCTGAAATGCCCCTATCGTGCTGAATCAAGCCACTACAATCTGTCATCTCCACTATTGCCACAGCTTCTTGGTTGATTTCTCTACTTCTTCTCTTTTTTCTATCCATTTTGTTATCCACCCAGACATCAGGGTGACCTTTTCCAGCATAGGTGGGATCAGTCACTCCCAGCCCAGGTCCCTGCTCCTCACAGTGCCCTCCTTGTACTTCTAGAGATGGGCAGGATAGCGCTGTGCTGGGGACCTGAATACTCTTCAGAAGAGCCCACCTGGCGAGCAAAGGGAGAGAAAAGGAAAAACAGATGCAGCCTCAGTGTCTTTAGTGAAAGCATGGGATGAGCACTTCCTCGATGGCTGTCTAAACTGCTTTCAGCATGGCCACTGGCATCAGACCATGCGCTTCCAAGTCTCAGCCCCACATGGCCAGAGTTGCCCATCTGCCAAGTCAAACCCTCAGGGTGCTCCATTTTCATTCCAAGACTGCAGTGGAACTGGAGGGAAAATACTGTAGAACTTTGAAACTATTATTTTTTTGCAATTCTTACTCTGGAATGAGATTCAAAACTAAATAGCAAGAAACCAAACTTGAGTTAGTTTTCCAGAATGCAATAGCTAAGTAATTGACTTGGTTTTAAGAATTATAATTTTAGCACAACTTTCTTGGAGAAGAATTGATAAGACAAACCGTGAAAAGAAATTAGGGTAAGGTTTTGTGAAAATAATATGACAATTATATCAAGCTAACTGTAAATGAGAAATGAATGTATTTCATCACAGGATTTTTGTAAATGTTCTTGTAAGAAGACTTTATTAAGCTTTATGTACGTGAGAAGTTAGTGATTGGAAATTTAAAATTCTAACAGAAAGATGTGCATGGATACTACTGAGTCATTGTATTTCTTATTTAAGTTTCAGTCAGTATTAATATTGGGCTATATGTGTTGTATGAGCTCCAAATGAAAAGAAGAAAATACCAAGGAGAAAAGCATTCATTAACACTCTGAAATTAACATTCTGGGATATCCAAATACTGTGATTTCTGACAGGCTAGCCAGACCCCATGCGTCCTTCAACCAACAACATTTAAGCCATATGAAGTATGTGACGGTATGAACCAGAGGCCAACCAAAAGCCCACAGTCAGAATCTCTTAGGAAGCCAGAAGTCATTTATTAATAAAGCTATTGACATGTTTTAATATTTATAGTTATTTACCTTGCAAAAGAACTGAATCAGGGAGTACAGAGATCAAGTCACTGCTCAGGGGAGCGAGTATTTACCTAGGCTAATAGCTTCTCTTTGGAGAACGGGCAAAGAAGAGTAGGGGCTGAGGGGGGCCTGGAAGCTCTTTTCAAGGACTTGGTGGAAACTCTGAGAGCAGATGTGGGCACAGTACTTCTAGCAACGATGCCATTATGCCCTGGTCTTGCCCTGCCTCCCATCGTCAGCCCCCAGTGAAGGGTGACAGGGGGCCATCCTGAAGTGCACTGTCTCCTAGACTGGCCATCCCTGTGACTGACAGAGGAAGACTGAGTCCTAATTTTGCTCTTTCTTCCAGCACCTTTTCCACGGCATCCATCTTCAAAGACCACCAAACAT